>NW_025211672.1:0-24268 GCF_004010195.1 Chiloscyllium plagiosum
TTTGATGAAGTAGATCCTGAGAAAAACACTTCCGCTTTGGGGAAAAGAAATATAAGAGGATGTCAATATTCCCTAATCACCAAGGTATCTGACAGGGAATTCCTCACCCAGATAGTGGCAGGAATAAGGAACTCCCTTCCACAGGGAGTAGTTGCAGCACAGATGCACTGAGCAGGAAGTTAAAAGACAATTGAAAGAAGAAGCGAATAGAGGGCTATATTGACCAAAAATGATGAGAAGGGATCTCCAGACAGACTCAAGTGGAGCACAAATACTGGTCTGAACTCGCTGCATTCACTGGGCTGTTCATGTGCTGTATGCCCGAGGTAATTCTACAATATCCCTGCATGGGATATCCCACCACATGCTATTCTCACGGATTGTCAGTCCCATTTATCATCAGAGTTATAACTTTACAACTGTTTGGGACTGTGTGTTTAAGGTATGACAAAGTTAAGGTGAAACTGAGACCTGTCTGACATCTGTCTGACAACAAACCTGGGGGTTTTCTTTCTTAGAGATTAAAGAGGGTCTGGGCTGTTCCACTGGGAAGAGAGCACACGGTCTTCGAACACAGAAACAATGATGAAAGCAGCTGTGATGACCATGGGCACACGAATCATCTTCCAAACCCCAGAAAGATGCTGAAAATGTGATGTAGTAAATAGTTATACTTCCAACTGTCCATTCATTTTGGGGTCTCTCCAATCGGTAATCAGCATTACGACCTGGATAGTAATGTTTTTAGCCTGTTTTTGGAGATACTGGTGAAGTGCTAATATCATTGGACTAATTGCTCAGAAGCCCAGGGTACTTCTCTGGGATATAGACTAAAAACTGACAGGATTTAACTGATGGAATTTAAATTGGTATCAGAATGGTGACAAATTACTGCGAATGCCAATTGTGGGAAAAAGATATCTTCAATCTTTACTGTTCTTTGAGGAATGAAATCTGCCATCCTCACCCAGCCTGTCGTGTATGCGATTACAGATACACACAGATATGGTTGACTCTGAACTGTCCTCTGAAATGGTCACTCAATTAAGATCAGTTATGATGAACAATAAATACATACTTTGCCCATGACATCCACATCCTTGAATCACTAAATAGTCTCATGAGTAAGGTCAAAACTTATCAAAGTGTAAAATAAGGAAGGAAATTGATTGCCCAGCATCGCCAAAGGCATTGGAGGCAGCAGCTAATGTGCTGGCCTCCCCCAGCATTGACAATGGGATATTTGTGCAGTCTCCTCCGCCAGTGAGTTGCTGAATTAGTCACTGCCATCAGGACTGGATATGGCAGCTTAGATCTAATCTGTTGGTTGTGGATTTTTTGAGCTCTATATATTGCTTGCTGCATATATGCTTGCCTTACAAGTAGTTCTGTTTAGTTTCACCAGCACCATACAGAATGGGTTAGATTACACAGATTTAGAATCTCAAGTCCGGGCACCCCGAGGTGCTGTAAGCCAATAGCAGCAGCAGAATCACACTCCATAGCAATCTGCAATTTTGTGGCCTAAAATATATCACACTCTACCAATGCCACCAAACCAGATCATCAACCCGGGTTCAATGAGGCTTGCAGGAGAACATGCCTAGAGCAGCATCAGAACATCTTCAAATAAGGAGTCAAGCAGATGTTGATAGATTCTTGTTCAGCAAGAGGGTGAAATGTTGTCAGGGTGAGCAGGAATATGTATTCAAGGTTCCATTCTGATCAGTCATGGTCTTATTAAATGGTGGAACAGGTTCGAGGGACAAATGACTTCCTCCTGCTCATTTCCAATTATCTGGAGTTCCAAACTGACAGCTTTCCGCTCCCAGGCTTGCAATGGGCACAGCCTTGCTCCTGATGGTGTCAATGAGAGCTGGACGTCATGTGCCACTGGTGAAAAGCTCATTAATTATGTACATATTCTCATTGAATATGTCAATGTACAAAGGCAGACCACACTTTTTTGGAAATAGTGATGTGGACTTACAATGTGCTGAATTGGGATGTGAACAAAGTGATATGAAATGAAAGCACAGTAACCCCTTTAATGCTTTTGGTGAGACAGTGCCCTGTAACTGCACATGTTCCTATGAAGCTGCTTCTCCCCCTATAATGTGCAACAGAGTAGCTGCAGGCAGGTTGCTCACCTCCCGTGCTGTAAGGGATTGAGGAACAGGGTGGCTGGCATCATCCTGCAGGGACCGAGAGGGCACCTACCTCAGACTGGAGTCTCTGCATTGTGTCGGAACAGCCACTGTCACTGGAAAAGACAGCACTGGAAGGGTTCTGGCAGAGGGGCTGGGGAGTGGTGCTGAGATGTTCTCAGAACTGTGCCCTTTTTCACTAAACCCCACAACCCTCGGTTATATTCCGGTGGGTGTGCTGGGCCTGGCTGCTGGTGGGCAGCAGCTGTCCATTCCACCAACTCTTGTGGTACCAGTCACAGAGAATGCCCTGTCAAGGGAATGCAGATGCTCGGGTATCCCACAGATATCAGTGCACACACTGTGAGGCGACTGCTGCAGGACACTGAATGAGCCTTATACCCACTGCACAGTCCCCTGGTGTGATTTCACATTGAAAGAGGAGAAACATGAGGATGATTAGGAGCTTGCAGTGTGACACTGAGGTCAGGCAAGTACTGCCCAGTGTCACAGCCACTTGCGCGCACTCAGCACAGAAACAGCTTTTTCCTTTGTCTTCATGAAAATATTCACTTTGCCCCTCAGTTTGTGAAATCACACCAGCCTCGTCCTCCCACTGTGGAGGAGTCATTTCTCTTCATAAAAGTACATTAACTCACTGAACTCTGATTCCAAGGCTTTTGGCAACTCTTTAAACTGATGGCTGTTTAAATGTCCACTTTTAATAAGGTTAAAGCTTAATGCTGCTTTTGACATGATGGTGCTCAGCAGTAGGGTCTGTGTGGACAGAGCCTCTTGATGAATAAAGCAGTGAACTGCAATCAGCTCACATGGAGGTAGTTTGAGATGATTCATTTCTCATCCATTAACACCCCAAGACTGGCCTCTCTGTATGACCGACTCTATTAACCCCTAGACTGGGCTCTGTACACAACCATTAACTCCCATGAACATTAAATGAAAGGTTTGCGATATAGACTTGATGGAGAAATATCAAAATAATAAATAAGTGGACAAAAGAATTACAACGTGGGAATACGTGAACGTATTCATTTTGGAAGGGGGACAAAATATCAGAATATCAGTTAAATGGAGAAAAACTGCAGAATGCTTAGGGATCCTTGTGCATGAAACACAGAAAGCGAGCACACAGGAACAGCAGGTAATCAGGAAGGTAATGGAACACTGGCCAATGTTTCAAGGGGCTTGGAGTCGAAGAGTTGAGAGGTCTAAATGCATCTGTACATAGTGCTGTGGGACCACTGAAGCAGGGTAAGCAGTTTCGGATCCATATTTAAGGAAAGATATCACTGATTTGGAGGCAGGTCAGGATTTGGACCCATTGCTAGGATGATCCCTGGTATGGAAGGATTGTTTTATGAGAAAAGCTTAACCAGGTTGGGACTCTTCTCCATGCAGTTTCGAGGAATGAGAGGTGATCTCATGGTCACATGTACCATTCTTAACGAGCTTCACATCATAAATGCTGAAAGAAAGTTTCCCTCAAGAGAGAGCTGAGGACTCAAAAGGCATTGTCTCAGAATGAAAGGGGTTCCAATCTAAATTAAGGAGACAGTTCTTTTCTCAGAGGGTTGGGCGTGTTTGAAACTCCTTGCTACAGACAGCTGTGGGGCAGAATCCTTGTGGATTTTTCAGGCTGAGATAGTTTCTTGATCAGGATGAGATTGAGGGTTATGTGAAAAAGACAACAAATTTAACGCGAAGATTGTCAGACCAGCCATGTTCCTATTGAATGGAGAAGGAACCAAATGACCTCCTTCTGATCCTATTTTGGCTGATCTTAAGATCGAACCAACACCATTAACCCCCACACTGGGCTCCCTGTACATGACCCACTCCATTAACCCTCACACTGGGCTCTCTGTACATGACCCGCTCCATTAACCCCCACACTGGGCTCTCAGTACATGATCCACTCCATTAACCCTCACACTGGGCTCTCAGTACATGACCCGCTCCATTAACCCTTACACTGGGCTCTCTGTACATGACCCACTCCATTAACCCCCACACTGGGCTCTCTGTACATGACCCACTCCATTAACCCCCACACTGGGCTCTCAGTACATGACCCGCTCCATTAACCCCCACACTAGGCTCTCAGGACATGACCCGCTCCATTAACCCCCACACTGGGCTCTCAGTACATGACCCGCTCCATTAACTCCCACACTGGGCTCTCTGTACATGACCAACTCCATTAACCCCCACACTGGGCTCTCTGTACATGACCCACTCCATTAAACCACACACTGGGCTCTCGTACATGACTCACTCCATTAACACCCCACACTGGGCTCTCTGTACATGACACAGTCCATTAACCCCCACACTGGGCTCCCTGTACATGACCCACGCCATTAACCCCAACACTGGGCTCCCTGTACATGACCCAGTCCATTAACCCCCACACTGGGCTCTCTCTACATGACCCACCCCATTAACCCTCACACTGGGCTCTCTGCACATGACCCAGTCCATTAACACCCACACTGGGCTCTCTGTACATGACCCACTCCATTAACCCCCACTCTGGGCTCTCTGTACATGACCCACTCCATTAGCCCCCACACTGGGTTCCTTGTACATGACCCACTCCATTAGCCCCCACACTGGGCTATCTGTACATGACCCATTCCATTAACCCCCACACTGGGCTCCCTGTACATGACCCACTCCATTAACCCCCAGTCTGGGCTCTCTGTACATGACCCACTCCATTAACCCCCACACTGGGTTCCTTGTACATGACCCACTCCATTAACCCCCACACTGGGCTCACTGTACATGACCCGCTCCATTCACCCCCACACTGGGCTCTCTGTACATGACCCACTCCATTAACCCTCACACTGGGTTCCCTGTACATGACTCACTCCATTAACCCCACACTGGGCTCTCTTTACATGACCCACTCCATTAACCCTCACACTGGGTTCCCTGTACATGACCCACTCCATTAACCCCCACACTGGGCTCTCTGTACATGACCCACTTCATTAACCCCCACACTGGGTTCCCTGTACATGACCCACTCCATTAACCCTCACACTGGGCTCCCTCTACATGACCCACTCCACTAACTCCCACACTGGGCTCCCTGTACATGACTCACTCCATTAACCCTCACACTGGGCTCTCTGTACATGACCCAATCCATTAACCCCGACACTGGGCTCTCGTACATGACCCACTCCATTAACCCCCACACTGGGCTCTCTGTACATGACCCACTTCATTAACCCCCACACTGGGCTCTCTGGACATGACCCACTCCATTAAACCCCATACTGGGTTCCCTGTATATGACTCGCTCCATTAATACCCATACTGGGCTGTCTGTACATGACCAACTCCATTAACCCACACACTGGGCTTCATGCACATGACCCAATCCAGGGACCCCCACACTGGGCTCTGTATATGGGACCAACTCCATTAGCCCCCACACTGGACTCCCTGTACATGACACACTCCATTAACCCCCACACTGGGCTCCCTGTATATGACCCATTGTATTAACACCCACATGGGGCACTCTGTACATGACCCACTCCATGAACGCCCACACTGGGCTCCCTCTACATGACCCACTCCATCAACCTACACGCTGGCTCCCTGTACATGACCCACCCCATTAACCCCCACACTGGGTTCCTGTACATGACCCACTCCATGAACCCTCACACTGGGCTCCCTCTACATGACCCACTCCACTAACTCCCACACTGGGCTCCCTGTACATGACTCACTCCATTAACCCCCACACTGGGCTCTCGTACATGACCCACTCCATTAACCCCCACACTGGGCTCCCTGTACATGACCCACTCCATTAACCCCCATACTGGGCTCCTAGTACATGACCCATCCCATTAACCTCCACACTGGGCTCCCTGTACATGACCCACTCCATTAACCCCCACACTGGGCTCTCGTACATGACCCACTCCATTAACCCCCACACTGGGCTCCCTGTACATGACCCACTCCATTAACCCCACACTGGGCTCTCGTACATGACCCACTCCATTAACCCCCACACTGGGCTCTCGTACATGACCCACTCCATTAACCCCCACACTGGGCTCTCGTACATGACCCACTCCATTAACCCCCACACTGGGCTCTCGTACATGACCCACTCCATTAACCCCCACACTGGGCTCTCGTACATGACCCACTCCATTAACCCCCACACTGGGCTCTCGTACATGACCCACTCCATTAACCCCCACACTGGGCTCTCGTACATGACCCACTCCATTAACCCCCACACTGGGCTCTCGTACATGACCCACTCCATTAACCCCCACACTGGGCTCTCGTACATGACCCACTCCATTAACCCCCACACTGGGCTCTCGTACATGACCCACTCCATTAACCCCCACACTGGGCTCTCGTACATGACCCACTCCATTAACCCCCACACTGGGCTCTCGTACATGACCCACTCCATTAACCCCCACACTGGGCTCTCGTACATGACCCACTCCATTAACCCCCACACTGGGCTCTCGTACATGACCCACTCCATTAACCCCCACACTGGGCTCTCGTACATGACCCACTCCATTAACCCCCACACTGGGCTCTCGTACATGACCCACTCCATTAACCCCCACACTGGGCTCTCGTACATGACCCACTCCATTAACCCCCACACTGGGCTCTCGTACATGACCCACTCCATTAACCCCCACACTGGGCTCTCGTACATGACCCACTCCATTAACCCCCACACTGGGCTCTCGTACATGACCCACTCCATTAACCCCCACACTGGGCTCTCGTACATGACCCACTCCATTAACCCCCACACTGGGCTCTCGTACATGACCCACTCCATTAACCCCCACACTGGGCTCTCGTACATGACCCACTCCATTAACCCCCACACTGGGCTCTCGTACATGACCCACTCCATTAACCCCCACACTGGGCTCTCGTACATGACCCACTCCATTAACCCCCACACTGGGCTCTCGTACATGACCCACTCCATTAACCCCCACACTGGGCTCTCGTACATGACCCACTCCATTAACCCCCACACTGGGCTCTCGTACATGACCCACTCCATTAACCCCCACACTGGGCTCTCGTACATGACCCACTCCATTAACCCCCACACTGGGCTCTCGTACATGACCCACTCCATTAACCCCCACACTGGGCTCTCGTACATGACCCACTCCATTAACCCCCACACTGGGCTCTCGTACATGACCCACTCCATTAACCCCCACACTGGGCTCTCGTACATGACCCACTCCATTAACCCCCACACTGGGCTCTCGTACATGACCCACTCCATTAACCCCCACACTGGGCTCTCGTACATGACCCACTCCATTAACCCCCACACTGGGCTCTCGTACATGACCCACTCCATTAACCCCCACACTGGGCTCTCGTACATGACCCACTCCATTAACCCCCACACTGGGCTCTCGTACATGACCCACTCCATTAACCCCCACACTGGGCTCTCGTACATGACCCACTCCATTAACCCCCACACTGGGCTCTCGTACATGACCCACTCCATTAACCCCCACACTGGGCTCTCGTACATGACCCACTCCATTAACCCCCACACTGGGCTCTCGTACATGACCCACTCCATTAACCCCCACACTGGGCTCTCGTACATGACCCACTCCATTAACCCCCACACTGGGCTCTCGTACATGACCCACTCCATTAACCCCCACACTGGGCTCTCGTACATGACCCACTCCATTAACCCCCACACTGGGCTCTCGTACATGACCCACTCCATTAACCCCCACACTGGGCTCTCGTACATGACCCACTCCATTAACCCCCACACTGGGCTCTCGTACATGACCCACTCCATTAACCCCCACACTGGGCTCTCGTACATGACCCACTCCATTAACCCCCACACTGGGCTCTCGTACATGACCCACTCCATTAACCCCCACACTGGGCTCTCGTACATGACCCACTCCATTAACCCCCACACTGGGCTCTCGTACATGACCCACTCCATTAACCCCCACACTGGGCTCTCGTACATGACCCACTCCATTAACCCCCACACTGGGCTCTCGTACATGACCCACTCCATTAACCCCCACACTGGGCTCTCGTACATGACCCACTCCATTAACCCCCACACTGGGCTCTCGTACATGACCCACTCCATTAACCCCCACACTGGGCTCTCGTACATGACCCACTCCATTAACCCCCACACTGGGCTCTCGTACATGACCCACTCCATTAACCCCCACACTGGGCTCTCGTACATGACCCACTCCATTAACCCCCACACTGGGCTCTCGTACATGACCCACTCCATTAACCCCCACACTGGGCTCTCGTACATGACCCACTCCATTAACCCCCACACTGGGCTCTCGTACATGACCCACTCCATTAACCCCCACACTGGGCTCTCGTACATGACCCACTCCATTAACCCCCACACTGGGCTCTCGTACATGACCCACTCCATTAACCCCCACACTGGGCTCTCGTACATGACCCACTCCATTAACCCCCACACTGGGCTCTCGTACATGACCCACTCCATTAACCCCCACACTGGGCTCTCGTACATGACCCACTCCATTAACCCCCACACTGGGCTCTCGTACATGACCCACTCCATTAACCCCCACACTGGGCTCTCGTACATGACCCACTCCATTAACCCCCACACTGGGCTCTCGTACATGACCCACTCCATTAACCCCCACACTGGGCTCTCGTACATGACCCACTCCATTAACCCCCACACTGGGCTCTCGTACATGACCCACTCCATTAACCCCCACACTGGGCTCTCGTACATGACCCACTCCATTAACCCCCACACTGGGCTCTCGTACATGACCCACTCCATTAACCCCCACACTGGGCTCTCGTACATGACCCACTCCATTAACCCCCACACTGGGCTCTCGTACATGACCCACTCCATTAACCCCCACACTGGGCTCTCGTACATGACCCACTCCATTAACCCCCACACTGGGCTCTCGTACATGACCCACTCCATTAACCCCCACACTGGGCTCTCGTACATGACCCACTCCATTAACCCCCACACTGGGCTCTCGTACATGACCCACTCCATTAACCCCCACACTGGGCTCTCGTACATGACCCACTCCATTAACCCCCACACTGGGCTCTCGTACATGACCCACTCCATTAACCCCCACACTGGGCTCTCGTACATGACCCACTCCATTAACCCCCACACTGGGCTCTCGTACATGACCCACTCCATTAACCCCCACACTGGGCTCTCGTACATGACCCACTCCATTAACCCCCACACTGGGCTCTCGTACATGACCCACTCCATTAACCCCCACACTGGGCTCTCGTACATGACCCACTCCATTAACCCCCACACTGGGCTCTCGTACATGACCCACTCCATTAACCCCCACACTGGGCTCTCGTACATGACCCACTCCATTAACCCCCACACTGGGCTCTCGTACATGACCCACTCCATTAACCCCCACACTGGGCTCTCGTACATGACCCACTCCATTAACCCCCACACTGGGCTCTCGTACATGACCCACTCCATTAACCCCCACACTGGGCTCTCGTACATGACCCACTCCATTAACCCCCACACTGGGCTCTCGTACATGACCCACTCCATTAACCCCCACACTGGGCTCTCGTACATGACCCACTCCATTAACCCCCACACTGGGCTCTCGTACATGACCCACTCCATTAACCCCCACACTGGGCTCTCGTACATGACCCACTCCATTAACCCCCACACTGGGCTCTCGTACATGACCCACTCCATTAACCCCCACACTGTACGCTCCCTGCACATGACCCACCACATTAACCCCCACAATGGGCTCCCTGTACATGACTCACTCCATTAACCCTCACACTGGGCTCCCTTTACATGACCAACTCCATTAACACCAACACTGGGCTCCCTGTACATGACCCACTCAATTAACCCTCACATGGGCTCTGTGTCCATGACCAACTCCATTAACCCCACAATTGGCTGTCTATACATGACCCACTCCATTAACCTCCATACTGGGCTCCCAGTACATGACCCATCCCATTAACCCCCACACTGTGCTCACTGTACATGACCCACTCCATAAACTCCACACTGTGCTCTCTGTACGTGACCCACTCTATTAACCCTCACACTGGAGTCTCTGTTCATGACCCACTCCAATAGCCCCCACACTGGGCTCTCTGTTTGTGACCCACTCCATTAGCCCTCACACTGGCCTCCCAGTACATGACTCACCCCATTAACCCCCACAATTGGCCCTGTATACATGACCCACTCCATTAACCCCCACACTGGGCTCTCTGTACGTGACCCACTCTATTAACCCTCACACTGGGCTCTCTGTACATGACCCACTCCATTAGCCCTCACACTGGCCTCCCAGTGCATGACCCACTCCATTAACCCTCACACTGGGCTCTCTGTACATGACCCACTCCATTAACCACTACACTGGGCTCTCTGTACATGACCCACTCCATTAACCCCCACACTGGGCTCTCTGTACATGACCCACTCCATTAACCCCTACACTGGGCTCTCTGTACATGACCCACTCCATTAACCCCCACACTGGGCTCTCTGTACATGACCAACTCCATTAACCCCCACACTGTGCCCCCTATACATGATCCATCCCATTAACCCCCACACAGGGCTCCCTTTCCATGACTCACCACATTAACCCCCCCACACAGGGCTCCCTTTCCATGACTCACCACATTAACCCCCACACTGGGCTCTCTGTACATGACCTACTCCATTAACCCCTACACTGGGCTCTCTGTACATGACCCACTCCATTAACCCTCACACTGGGCTCTCTGTACGTGACCCACTCTATTAACCCTCACACTGGGCTCTCTGTACATGACCCACTCCATTAGCCCTCACACTGGCCTCCCAGTGCATGACCCACTCGATTAACCCCCACACTGGGTTCTCTGTATATGACACAGTCCATTAACCCTCACACTGGGCTCTCTGTACATGACCCACTCCATTAACCCCCATACTGGGCTCCCAGTACATGACCCACTCCATTAACCCTCACACTGGGCTCTCTGTACATGACCCACTCCATTAACCCCCACACTGGGCTCTCGTACATGACCCCATCCCATTAACCCGCACACTGGGCTCTCTGTACATGACCCACTCCATTAACCCCCACACTGGGCTCTCTGTACATGACCCACTCCATTAGCCCTCACACTGGCCTCCCAGTGCATGCACTGGGCTCTCTGTACATGACCCCTCCATTCCTGAAGAATGGCTCATGCCCAAAGCGACGATTCTCCTGTTCCTTGGATGCTGCCTGACCTGCTGCGCTTTTCCAGCAACACATTTTCAGCTCTGATCTCCAGCATCTGCAGTCCTCACTTTCCACTCCATTAACCCTCACACTGGGCTCCCTGCACATGACCCACCCCATTAACCCTCATACTGGGCTCCCTGTACATGACTCACTCCATTAACCCTCACACTGGGCTCCCTGTACATAACCCATCACATTAACTCTCACACTGGGCAACACATTTTTAAGCTCACCCCATTAACCCCCACACTGGGCTCCCTTTACATGACCAACTCCATTAACACCAATGCTGGGCTCCCTGTACATGACCCACTCAATTAACCCTCACATGGGCTCTGTGTACATGACCAACTCCATTAACCCCACAATTGGCTGTCTATACATGACCCACTCCATTAACCTCCACACTGGGCTCCCTGTACATGACTCACCACAATAAACCCCCATACTGGGCTCCCAGTACATGACCCATCCCTTTAACCCCCACACTGTGCTCTCTGTATATGACCCACTCCATATACTCCACACTGTGCTCTCTGTACGTGACCCACTCTATTAACCCTCACACTGGGCTCTCTGTACATGACCTACTCCATTAACCCCCACACTGGGCTCTCTGTACGTGACCCACTCTATTAACCCTCACACTGGGCTCTCTGTACATGACCCACTCCATTAGCCCTCACACTGGCCTCCCAGTGCATGACCTACTCCATTAACCTCACACTGGTCTCCCTCTACATGACCCACTCGATTAACCCCCACACTGGGTTCTCTGTACATGACACAGTCAATTAACCCTCACTGGGCTCTCTGTACATGACCTACTCCATTAACCCCCACACTGGGCTCTCTGTACATGACCCACTCCTTTAACCCCCATACTGGGCTCCCAGTACATGACCCATCCCATTAACCCCCACACTGGGCTCTCTGTACATGACCTACTCCATTAACCCCCACACTGGGCTCTCTGTACATGACCCACTCCTTTAACCCCCATACTGGGCTCCCAGTACATGACCCATCCCATTAACCCCCACACAGTGCTCTCTGTACATGACCCACTCCATTAACCCTCACACTGGGCTCCCTGTACATGACCCACTCCAGTGATCCCCACGCTGGGCTCCCTGTACATGACTCACCCCATTAACCCTCACACTGGGCGTTGTGTACATGACCCACTCCATTAACCCTCACACTGGGCTCCCTGTACATAACCCATCACATTAACTCTCACACTGGGCTCTCTGTACATGACCCCTCCATTCCTGAAGAATGGCTCATGCCCAAAACGTCGATTCTCCTGTTCCTTGGATGCTGCCTGACCTGCTGCGCTTTTCCAGCAACACATTTTCAGCTCTGATCTCCTGCATCTGCAGTCCTCACTTTCCACTCCATTAACCCTCACACTACGCTCCCTGCACATGACCCACCCCATTAACCCCCACAATGGGCTCCCTGCACATGACCCACCCCATTAACCCCACAATGGGCTCCCTGAACATGACCCACCCCATTAACCCTCACACTGGGCCCTCTGTACATGACCAACTCCATTAACACCAACGCTGGGCTCTCTGTACATGACCCACTCCATTAACCCCCACACTGGGCACCCTGCACATGACCCACCCCATTAACCCCACAATGGGCTCCCTGAACATGACCCACCCCATTAACCCTCACACTGGGCTCCCTGTACATAACCCATCACATTAACTCTCACACTGGGCTCTCTGTACATGACCCCTCCATTCCTGAAGAATGGCTCATGCCCAAAACGTCGATTCTCCTGTTCCTTGGATGCTGCCTGACCTGCTGCGCTTTTCCAGCAACACATTTTCAGCTCTGATCTCCTGCATCTGCAGTCCTCACTTTCCACTCCATTAACCCTCACACTACGCTCCCTGCACATGACCCACCCCATTAACCCCCACAATGGGCTCCCTGCACATGACCCACCCCATTAACCCCCACGCTGGGCTCCCTGAACATGACCCACCCCATTAACCCTCACACTGGGCCCTCTGTACATGACCAACTCCATTAACACCAACGCTGGGCTCTCTGTACATGACCCACTCCATTAACCCCCACACTGGGCACCCTGCACATGACCCACCCCATTAACCCCCACAATGGGCTCCCTGAACATGACCCACCCCATTAACCCTCACACTGGGCTCCCTGTACATGACTCACTCCATTAACCCTCACACTGGGCTCCCTTTACATGACCAATTCCATTAACACCAACGCTGGGCTCCCTGTACATGACTCACTCCATTAACCCTCACACTGGGATTCCTCTACATGACCCACTCCATTAACCCCCACATTGGGCTCCCTGTACATGACTCTCCCCAATAAACCCCCATACTGGGCTCCCAGTACATGACCCATCCCATTAACCCCCACACTGTGCTCTCTGTACATGACCCACTCCATAAACTCCACACTGTGCTCTCTGTATGTGACCCACTCTATTAACCCTCACACTGGACTCTCTGTTCATGACCCACTCCAATAGCCCCCACACGG
Organism: Chiloscyllium plagiosum; assembly: GCF_004010195.1. Lineage (NCBI taxonomy): Eukaryota > Metazoa > Chordata > Chondrichthyes > Orectolobiformes > Hemiscylliidae > Chiloscyllium > Chiloscyllium plagiosum. The sequence continues at coordinate 14,087 of NW_025211672.1, forward strand.
GGCTCTCTGTTTGTGACCCACTCCATTAGCCCTCACACTGGCCTCCCAGCACATGACTCACCCCATTAACCCCCACAATGGGCCCTGTGTACATGACCCACTCCATTAACCCCCACACTGGGCTCTCCATAAATGACCCACTCCATTAACCACCACAGTGTACTCTCTGTACATGACCCACTCCATTAACCCTCAAACTGGGCTCCCTGTACATGTCCAACTCCATTAACCCCCACATTGGGCTCCCTGTAGATGACCCACTCCATGAACCCCTACACTGGGCTCTCTGTACATGACCCACCCCATTAACCCCCACACTGGCCTCTCTGTACATGACCCACTCCATTAACCCCCACACTGGACTCTCTGTACATGAGCCACTCAATTAACCCCCACACTGGCTCCCTGTACATGACCCACTCCATTTACCGTCACACTGGGCTTCCTTTACATGACTCACTCCATTAACCCTCACACTGGGCTCCCTCTACATGACCCACTCCATTAACCCCACGCTGGGCTCCCTGTACATGACTCACTCCATTAACCCTCACACTGGGATTCCTCTACATGACCCACTCCATTAACCCCACGCTGGGCTCCCTGTACATGACTCACTCCATTAACCCTCACACTGGGCCCCCTCTACATGACCCACTCCATTAACCCCCTCCCTGGGCTTTCTGTACATGACCCACTGCATTAACCCTCACAGTGGGCTCTCTGTACATGACTCACTGCATTAACTAGGAGAAAGTGAGGACTGCAGATGCTGGAGATCAGAGCTTAAAAATGTGTCACTGGAAAAACGCAGCAGGTCAGGCAGCATCCAAGGAGCAGGAGAATCGACGTTTCGGGCATGCGCCTGAAGAAGGGCTTATGCCTGAAACATCGATTCTCCTGCTCCTTTAATGCTGCCTGATCTGCTGTGCTTTTCCAGCAACACATTTTTAAGCTCACCCCATTAACCCCCACACTGGGCTCTCTGTACATTACCCACCCCATTAACCCCCACACTGGGCTCTTTGTACATGACCCACCCCATTAACCCCCACACTGGGCTCTCTGTACATGACCCACCCCATTAACCCCTACACTGCCCTTTCCGTAGTTGCTCACTTTCTAATATTTGTATAAAATGCTTTGGGATTATCCTAAATCCTGATTGCCAAGGACACCTAATGGCCCCTTTTATTGCTCCGAATTCCTTATTTAAATACTTTCATACTTCCTTTATCTTCTCAACTGCTTTGTCTGATATCAGTTTCTTAAACATAACGTGCTTTGCTTCTCATTTTTAACTAATCTTTCAATATTTCTTATCATCCAGGATTCCCAAATCTCGTCACCTTATTTTTCATCCTCACAGGAACAGGCTGGTCCTGAATTCTCATTAACTGGCCTTAAAAAGTCTTCCCACATGTCAGATGTGGATTTACCATCAATCAGTCCCCTGCAATCTAATTTCTCCAATTCCTGCCAAATATGTTTGGGATTATCCTTTCCCCAGTTTAGCCCTTTCACCTGAGGACCAGCCTTATCCTTCCCAATAACGATGTTAAATCTTTCAGAATTATCATCACTGGAAATGAAGATCAGGAGATTTGCATCTCTTTAGACATTCTGCATATAAGGCAGCATTTGCTGTCCATCCCTGACTATTCCAACTGGATAGTTTGAGGACCATTAAGAAGGTCAGTCAGGAATTATATTTTGGCTACTCTGGGTGTGGATGGCCATTTCCTTTCTTAAAAGATAGGTTTTTAAAACAATGACAATTGCTATGGTCACCACAGCCGAGTTTAGCTTCAGAATCCAGATTTATTCTTGGAGTTTAAATTCCACCAGCTGCTGTGTTTAAGTTGAACATGTGTCCCCTGAACATTAACCTAAACCTCAGGATTACAAATCTCGTGACAGTACCATGTTACCACCATGTCCCCTGGGGACAGATTTGAGATTGTGCAAGTAAGAATCCAGTAAGGTGGTTGTGATCCTCCAGGAGAATTGTTGGGGAATTCTGTCATCTCACGGGGTCTCAGTGTCCATTCATACATAAAGGGGGGAGATCAATATTCTCCAGTATTACAGAATGGACGATATGAATCCAGGAGGAAATATGAAAAGAGACGGGGATCTCTAAAGTAAATACCTCAGAGATAAGGAAGTGGAGATGATCAAGAACAGGTTATGGGGCTGAAGCTTCTCGTTTTTAAGCTATGTATAGATTTCAGGAAGTTTCTTGATGAATTTCCCATCATGACCCATGGTGACTTGTGTTACACAATTCTATACTTTGCTGTTCATTAATTAACAGTTTGATGGCCTTTTGGGTGTTCGTACCTTACCAGCGATAATTACCACTGCACAGGGGCCTTGAGTTGCTTCGATGCTGGAGTCATGTTTAACATCCAGTTCCCCAACACTTCTAAAACTCGAAGCCTGAGACTGCCCTCTCACTGTTCTGTTCCAATGAGGATGTGAAGCTTCATTGACAGGGACCTGGAGTTATAGAGTCATAGAGATGTACAGCACAGAAATAGACCCTTCGGTCCAACCCGTCCATGCCGACCAGATAGCCCAACCCAAACTAGTCCCACCTACCAGCACCCGGCCCATATCCCTCCAAACCCTTCCTATTCATAGACCCATCCAAATGCCTCTTAAATGTTGCAATTGTACCAGCCTCCACCACATCCTCTGGTAGCTAACAGGTTCCTCCAAGATTAGTTGTGAAATTCACTGTTTGTTAATTTTCCCAGATGCACTCCGATGTCCAGCGAGACATGAATTCAAATACAGCAAAGGCAGTAACTGTGCAGGTTCTCTCTCCCTCTCTCTCCTGCACTGTCCTCACCATGTGCTTCCTTTGTCTGTTCTTCTCCCTTTTAAAACTGCTGTTGTTTTGACTTTTTTTCCCCAAAGTTCCAAAACAATGCAACAGCATATAAAACAGTAATTGCTGCTCCTGGAATTCGAGGAAATCACCTCCAGCACCTAAAATACTTCAAAAACAGGGGCAGCTCTTACAGCCAGAAACTTTTCCCGTCCTCCATCTTGGATTACCCAGAATCCTTTGCTGGGGGACGAGACAGTAGCGAGGAGGGCAGTGATGTATCCTGCTGACTGACAAAGGAGGCCTTGCCCCCAGATCCAGGAAGCCTGGATTAATACAATCGCCCAAGTCAGTTCCACTTTGTGCAATCAGAGAAAGGCACAGCAGTGCTGGAAGAAAGTTGCTGATACTCTTTACTCTGCTGGTGTAAGTGTCACCACCTTCACTCTGCTTCTCCATAATCACTCTCACTCTTCCACTGCACAGGAAGCTCAAAAGGCTCATGGTTTACAACTGTCACCATTATTCATAGTATCACCTCTCAATGACTCTCACCCACTTCATCCTCCTAAATGACTAACCCTACCTGCCCTCTGTGTTTCTTACTCCCTCACTGGGGACATTTCACCACCTCTCCTGCTCTTGCATTGTCATGAACTGCTCCTCCATCCATTGTCATCTGACTCAATCCCTCCCTTTGCCTCAAACCAAAGCAAAACACTGCAGCTGCTGAAGATCTGAAATAAAAGCAGAAAGTGCTGGAGAAACTCAGCAGGTCAAGCAACATCTGTGGGGACAGAAACACAGACTGAACATTTTGAGTTCAGTGTGGCTCATCTTTGTAATTCAGTTCCGAATGCTGAGTTCCAAAACAGAGTCACATCAGATTGGAAATATTAAGTTGGTGTTCCCTCCCTTTGTCACATTGCTGGAGAATTTCTCATACCTTCAGGCTGACTGAACCAAGGTGGGAGAGACAGCTCACCACCGTTTTACTCCTTAGTCCCAAAGTGGAGAAGACCCTCGACATTGCTGGAGAGGAGTGTAACCATTCATGTGGAAATACTGATAGCTGCATGTCTTGGTGACCCAGTGAGCTACATGAAGCTGGACTGCTCTGTACATCCATTACCACCGCTGTCAACATCTTAATATACACAAACCTATTGGACAATGAATGCCCACTCTTCCCTTTTACAGGCAGCAGCCACACAGCCACCACCCAAAGAGGCAAACCCCTCCGTGCGTCAGCTCCTCCTCCACTGCTGGGGAGGCATCACTACACCCTCAGAGGGTGCACCAACTGAACCCCCTCTCCCACTGCCCACCAGGTGAGTAACATTCACTGCAGTAGGATCTCTTTCTCCCGTTAACACAGCCCCACATTCTGGTGAGCACATTTCTGGCACGTTTCTGCAGTGGGTTGTGGAAGAAACAGCCCAGGCCCCTGGCATTTGGAGGATGGTCAGACTGAGAGCCTGCTCAGTCCCAGGGAGCAGGTGACTGGCCAGTCATGATTTCACTAAACTGTACAGGCCTAGTAGCAGCGGCAGGTTTGTTCAGAGACATTGGATTGAAGGTTAGAAGAGTCCATCGATGTTAGTTTTTCTGGGCTGGCTCTGCATACCGTGTGTCTGCAGTCATGATTTCACTAAACTGTACAGGCCTAGTAGCAGCGGGCAGGTTTGTTCAGAGACATTGGATTGAAGGTTAGAAGAGTCCATCGATGTTAGTTTTTCTGGGCTGGCTCTGCATACCGTGTGTCTGATTGTCTCCATGGAGAGTTTAGCAGTTACCATGGAGACTCTGGGCTCGTACATACTCAGTGGCAGCCGATAATATACACAGAGCTGCACTCCATCAGTCTGGCTGATGGTACTCTACATCAATGACAAGGCCCGAAGGGGAACAGAGACTTTGACCTGATTTCATGGGAATATGAGAAATTGGAGCAGCAGGAAGCCGTTTTGCCCCTTCTTAAGCCTGGCCTGTCAGTTACAAGGTCATAGCTGACCTGTCTCAGGTCTCAACTCCTCATCACCCTCAGCTACCTACTTTTCAAAAACCTATCTCCCTCCACTTTTTAAATGTTTTCAGTATTCTAGCCTCTGTAAATCTCTGGGATAGGGAATTCCAGACATTCACCATCCTCTGGGAGAAGAAATTCATTTCCACCTCCATTCGAAATGAGTGTCTCATTTTTCTGTAACTATGTCCCCTTGTTCAAGATTCCCAATTAATGAAAATGCCTTCTGAACATCTACCCACTCTCAAAATCTTGTATGTTTCAATACTATCACCTCCCATTCTAGTAAACCCGAATGAATACAGGTTGAACCTGTTTAGCCATTCTTGATAGCTGCTCGATGTTATTCTGGCCTGAGACTCGCTCTTAGCTTTCTAGCACCTGAATTTTTCTGTTCTGTCTTTGGACAAAGCCAAAAAACACTAGTATCTTCCATTGCTGGACCCTTTCTGGATGGTTGTGATGATTCGATGTGGGAAATATTAGAAATAATACAGCTTCTCAGTCATGTGATGCCTGAATGGCTGCACCAAACAAAAATGAGGTTTGAGCACAGACTGCAATACAGTGGTCATGGGGTCTTCCAAGGAGAAGGCTGTGCAATGCGTATACATGCACCTCTGACATATTACACCCAACACAAGTTATGGCACTCACAAACATTGGGATATTATAACTATGGAATGAATACTTCCTCCATGTTACAACCCAGCTCCCATACTGAAAGACAGCAGTGAATATCAGTGCACATGTTGTCACATACTTACAGTTCACTGTGAGAGGGAAACAGCTCAGAGACCTTATGCAGGCATGAGAACTTGGTAATACATTTGAGAATTGGTGACTACAAGCAACACTGTTTTTTTAGATTAGATTCCCTACAATGTGGAAACAGGCCCTTCGACCCAACAAGTCCACACCGACTCTCCGAAGAGTAAACCACCGTCCCATTTCCCTCTCACTAATGCACCTAACACTCTGCGCAATTCACCTGACCTGCACATCTTTGGACTGTGGGAGGAAACCGGAGCACCCGGAGGAAACCCACACAGACACGGGGAGAATGTGCAAACTCCACACAGTCACCCGAGGCTGGAATCGAACCTGGGTTCCTGGTGCTGTGAGGCAGCAGTGCTAACCACTGAGCCACCGTGTCAATATCTGTTCTGCTTCCAAGAAGTGAAATTGTCCTGTTCAATAGAATGGACATGATTGCTCATAGATTCAAAGAATCATACAGTAAACAGACCCTTCAGACCAACTCATCCATGCTAGCCAGGTTTCCTGTTTGAGGCTGTGTTTTGTCATTTATATTGTTGGTCAAGGGGTGAGCTGTAGGTGAGGAGTAATTTGATGATGAATGTGTCTCATCATTGACCCTACAATGCCTGACTAATGCATCTACCTCCTGAAGGGCCTCACCTTAGCCACAAGTACGTCTTACCTCCAACGACCAAACAGAACAAATGTACTGCACTCACTGTAGGAGAACTGGCACACATTTCTCCTCCTTATTGTGCAGTGGAGACTGGGTACAAGATGGAATGTAAACCTGGCTGTGCTTCTTACTGTAAGACCCAGGCTCTGTCTCAATGTCAATCCAACATTATCGGTGTTTTGTGATTATGGTCATTTGCAACAAATCCCCACCAACTCCTGGTCTCTTTATTTCAGTCTGATACTGCATCCTCTTTTCTCTCTGATCAGACAGTGGGTGACTATCCATTAATTATTGATGATTGACCCCTGCTTGGTCACTGACAGGAATTCGCACTCTGCAATGGATACATTCTGTTGAGGTCAGCGATGAGGTCAATGCAATTTGGATTTGATGGAAAGGACTACATTAGTTTAGAACCAGACAGGATGAGATGAATTGAAACCAATCACTTTGCACAAAAGGCAAAGGAGAAATGAGATTCGGATGAATCTTGGAACAAATGCTGGGAAAGATAATGCTGGATTCGTCTGTTCCATGTTCTGATCTAACCTCACTGATCTGTGAAACCATTCTCCCATTCCATTCAGTGTCTGTCTATTATTTGTGTTTTCACCCTTTCCCATCACAGTTCAGCCTGAAGTGTTCATCTCCAGGAGGGAGCCCAATGGTCAGGACAAGCCGCTCACTCTCTCCTGCCTGGTCACTGGGTTTTATCCTGTAGACATCGAGGTGACCTGGCTAAGGAATGGAGAGGTCATGTCTGAGACCCAATCCTCGGGGGTACGACCGAACCACGATGGGACCCATCAGATCCAGAAAGAGATTGAGATCAATGCTGGGGATGAGGATCAATACTCCTGTCAGATTGAACACAGCAGCCTGGCAGAGGGCAAGCTCTATCAGTGGGGTAAGGGACAGGGCGCAAGGTTTGTGTGTCTGTGTCTGCCCTTGTGGCCGTGTCTGTATGTGGCTGCACTCAGCCCTGGTTAATCACCTGAATGAACTGATATTTTTCTGATGTAATCAGAGTATTCAGCATTAATAAAAACTGAGTATATTCAATATTAACTACAAGAGGAAATCGGGAAGCAACACATATGATAAGAGTTTAGAAATAAGATGAAAATTTTAAAAGAAGGTAGATCAACCTCTGAATTGTTCACAAATAATGAAAATTTGAACATCGTGGCCATTGTAGTGTATGTTACAAGTAAGCGTTAGTTGAGAGTCAATTTTGAGATTCTTGGCTGTGTCGGTTGAATGGAACCCTATCGTCCTGATTTATTTCAGCATTGCCTGACTCCCTCCAATTTCATACAATCTTCTTATTGTCAATAATTATCTGGTGTGGAACCTTATCAATGAACTTCTGGAAATCCATATGGACCAGATCCAAAGACAACCTGTTAAACACCATGTCAGTCAGCTCCTCAGCAAATTCAGTGAGGTTGGTCAGACATGAGCCCCCCTTCACCAATCCATCTGTTTCATCAGCTGATTGGTCAGTTAGAACTGTACCGCACAGGTGTGGAATTAATGATCTTGATTGACCCCTGGCAGTTTGAACAGGAACAGGGAGCCATCCTCTCCAGCAAACACTCAGGCACATTCATTTCTGCCGATCGATTCTCCTCACCTTCTCTATCCATGAGGGACTGACTCTGTCCTTGATCATCTCCCATTCTTTATCTCTCAGAAACACTTCCGACAGAGATTTCTATTCCCTGTTCACACTGCCTCCTGGATCCACACTGCCCATTCCGTAATCCTGGTTAAGATCGATTTCCCATTCCCAGCTTTTCTATATGAATAGACACTGAGACCCAGTGGGATGACAGGAGTTGTCCAACAAGCTGCTCATTCCTGGAGAATCTTAACCATCCAACCAGGTGCCCACTTGATCACAAACCTGACCTTCCTCAGTGCATCACAACTTTCCAAATATCTTCTTCAGGAAAAGGAGAGGGAACAGAAGAACTTGCCCTGTGTCCATAACTCATGGCATTCCAGTGTGGAGTCTGACTATGGGACTGGGAACACCGGACAGACGAGGGGGAGTTTCTGAATCAATTCTCTGACCACGTGTCTGGTTCATGCTCTTCTTTATTGTACACAGATATTTCTTTGTGAAGTTTGAATGATTGTTCCCAAATGCTGTGATTTCCTTCCAGTCTGACTGATTGAAAGATTCTGCCATGAATTGCTGCCTGACCAGTGTTTATTGAATATTACTGACATGATAATTAACTCTGACTCCATTCACCATGGCAACCTTTGTTACAACAGGAAAATCTTCAGTGCCTGAAATTGCTGTGTCGATCACAGTCAATGAGTTAGTGTCTGGAAAACAAAAATTAAAGGGACAATTTAACAAACACTCATTCACATTCCTCTCAGTACAAAGTGAAGTCCCATCCATACCGTGACAGTGACAAGCACCAATAATTCACCACATCATCCCACTGTCAGAGTCCTGTCTGATATTATAAACAGAGCCAGATTCAACTGGGTCAGAATTAGTTGCAGCAGCCCCTCAGAACAGGGAATAAACAAGGAATCAGAGTCACTTAGACACTTAGAGTCAGTCATAGAGTCATAGAGATGTCCAACACGGAAACAGACCTGTCAGTCCAACCTGTCCATGCTGACCAGATATCCCAAACTAATCTCATCCCATTTGCCAGCACTTGACCCATATCCCTCTATAAACCATTTCTATTCATATACCCATCCAGGTGCCTTTTAAATGTTGCAATTGTACCAGCCTCCACCATATCCTCTGGCAGCTCATTCCATACACGCACCACCCTCTGTGGGAAAACGTTGCCTCTCAGGTCTCTTTTATATCTTTTCCCTCTCACCTTAAAACTACACCCTTTAGTTCTGGCTCCCCCATCCCAGGGAAAATACTTTGCCTATTTATCCTATCCATGTCCCACATGATTTTATAAACCTCGATAAGGTCACCCCTCAGCCTCCGACACTCCAGGGAAAACAGCCCCAGCCTGTTCAGCCTCTCCCTGTAGCTCAAATCCTCCAATCCTGGCAACATCCTTGTAAATCATTCAAGTTTCACAACATCCTTCTGAAAGGAAGGAGACCAGAATTTGCACGCAATCTTCCTCTCCCTAAAGCTCAGATCCTCCAACCCTGGCAACATCCTTGTAAATCATTCAAGTTTCACAACATCCTTCTGAAACGAAGGAGACCAGAATTTGCACGCAATCTTCTGAAAATGGCCGAACCAATGTCCTGTACAGTTGCAACCTGACCTCCCAACTCCTGTGCTCAATACAATAAAGGAAAGCGTACCAAACGCCTTCTTCACTATACTATCTACCTGAAACTCCACTTTCAAGAAGTTATGAACCCGCACTCCAAGGTCTCTCTATTCAGCAACACTCCGGAGGACCTAACCTTTAAGTCTATAAGTCCTGCTAAGATTTGCTTTCCCAAAATTCAACACCTCAACTTTATCAAAATTAAATTCAATCTGCCACTTCTCAGCCCATTGGCCCATCTGGTCAAGAACTTGTTGTAATCTGAGTTAACTTTCTTTACTGTCCACTACACCTCCAATTTTGGTGTCATCTGTAAACTTAGTAAATATATCTCCTATGTTCACATCCAAGTCATTTATATAAATGATGAAAAGCTGTGGAAAATCCTGTCAGTGTGACTCCCTCCCCACACTCTCCCCCTGTCAGTGTGACTCTCTCCCCTCACATTCCCCCTGTCAGTGAGCCTCCCTCCCCACACTCTCCCCCTGTCAGTGTGACTCCCTCCCCTCACTCTCCTCCTGTTCATGTGACTCCCTCCCCACACTCTCCCTCTATCAGTGTGACTCCCTCCCCACACTCTCCCCCTGTCAGTGTGACT
>NW_025211673.1:0-22460 GCF_004010195.1 Chiloscyllium plagiosum
AAATAATTCACCAAGTAGCAATCAGATCCAATCATTCATCAATTCAAAAAGTTCGGGCTGACTCATGCTGAGTGGGATTATTAGGAAGCAGAAAAGCAGGTCCAAGGCCAGCATTGTCTCATCTAATTGGGTATCCCCAAGGTGATGTTGGGTGTTGCCAACACTTTGATGGCCCAACAATATCTGAGTTTTTTAAATAAACAGGAAGGGGCCCTCTGCTTTATATCAGCATCTCTGGAATAGCAAAGTGCACAATCTATTACAGGCAGGATACTCGACTGATTCACTGACTGTGAATGTTACTTGTAGGCATCTGCCATCAGTGAGGGTTGGATGAGGCAAGGCTTTATGTCTGTGACAGAGGAGCTAAGCTCAACAGGGAAGTGTTCAGGGGGAACCACACTCTCCTATTCCCGGCTCCCTCACTGTCACCACTCCCTCACCCAACATCCTAGCACCGTCATTGTCACCATCCATCATTGTCACACACCCCTCACCATTACCCCAGCACTGTCACACTCGCCCCACTGACACTCCCCCTCACTGTCACCCCCATTCTCACTGTCAATCCCCTCACTGTCAACCCTCCTCACTGTCACGCCCCCACTGTCACATCCCCTCACTGTCACACACCCCTCACCATTACCTTAGCACTGTCACACTCCGTGAGGGTCCCTCCCTGTGCTGTGGGTCAGTGTGAGTGAGGGTCCCTCCCTGTGCTGTGGGTCAGTGTGAGTGAGGGTCCCTCCCTGTGCTGTGGGTCAGTGTGAGTGAGGGTCCCTCCCTGTGCTGTGGGTCAGTGTGAGTGAGGGTCCCTCCCTGTGCTGTGGGTCAGTGTGAGTGAGGGTCCCTCCCTGTGCTGTGGGTCAGTGTGAGTGAGGGTCCCTCCCTGTGCTGTGGGTCAGTGTGAGTGAGGGTCCCTCCCTGTGCTGTGGGTCAGTGTGAGTGAGGGTCCCTCCCTGTGCTGTGGGTCAGTGTGAGTGAGGGTCCCTCCCTGTGCTGTGGGTCAGTGTGAGTGAGGGTCCCTCCCTGTGCTGTGGGTCAGTGTGAGTGAGGGTCCCTCCCTGTGCTGTGGGTCAGTGTGAGTGAGGGTCCCTCCCTGTGCTGTGGGTCAGTGTGAGTGAGGGTCCCTCCCTGTGCTGTGGGTCAGTGTGAGTGAGGGTCCCTCCCTGTGCTGTGGGTCAGTGTGAGTGAGGGTCCCTCCCTGTGCTGTGGGTCAGTGTGAGTGAGGGTCCCTCCCTGTGCTGTGGGTCAGTGTGAGTGAGGGTCCCTCCCTGTGCTGTGGGTCAGTGTGAGTGAGGGTCCCTCCCTGTGCTGTGGGTCAGTGTGAGTGAGGGTCCCTCCCTGTGCTGTGGGTCAGTGTGAGTGAGGGTCCCTCCCTGTGCTGTGGGTCAGTGTGAGTGAGGGTCCCTCCCTGTGCTGTGGGTCAGTGTGAGTGAGGGTCCCTCCCTGTGCTGTGGGTCAGTGTGAGTGAGGGTCCCTCCCTGTGCTGTGGGTCAGTGTGAGTGAGGGTCCCTCCCTGTGCTGTGGGTCAGTGTGAGTGAGGGTCCCTCCCTGTGCTGTGGGTCAGTGTGAGTGAGGGTCCCTCCCTGTGCTGTGGGTCAGTGTGAGTGAGGGTCCCTCCCTGTGCTGTGGGTCAGTGTGAGTGAGGGTCCCTCCCTGTGCTGTGGGTCAGTGTGAGTGAGGGTCCCTCCCTGTGCTGTGGGTCAGTGTGAGTGAGGGTCCCTCCCTGTGCTGTGGGTCAGTGTGAGTGAGGGTCCCTCCCTGTGCTGTGGGTCAGTGTGAGTGAGGGTCCCTCCCTGTGCTGTGGGTCAGTGTGAGTGAGGGTCCCTCCCTGTGCTGTGGGTCAGTGTGAGTGAGGGTCCCTCCCTGTGCTGTGGGTCAGTGTGAGTGAGGGTCCCTCCCTGTGCTGTGGGTCAGTGTGAGTGAGGGTCCCTCCCTGTGCTGTGGGTCAGTGTGAGTGAGGGTCCCTCCCTGTGCTGTGGGTCAGTGTGAGTGAGGGTCCCTCCCTGTGCTGTGGGTCAGTGTGAGTGAGGGTCCCTCCCTGTGCTGTGGGTCAGTGTGAGTGAGGGTCCCTCCCTGTGCTGTGGGTCAGTGTGAGTGAGGGTCCCTCCCTGTGCTGTGGGTCAGTGTGAGTGAGGGTCCCTCCCTGTGCTGTGGGTCAGTGTGAGTGAGGGTCCCTCCCTGTGCTGTGGGTCAGTGTGAGTGAGGGTCCCTCCCTGTGCTGTGGGTCAGTGTGAGTGAGGGTCCCTCCCTGTGCTGTGGGTCAGTGTGAGTGAGGGTCCCTCCCTGTGCTGTGGGTCAGTGTGAGTGAGGGTCCCTCCCTGTGCTGTGGGTCAGTGTGAGTGAGGGTCCCTCCCTGTGCTGTGGGTCAGTGTGAGTGAGGGTCCCTCCCTGTGCTGTGGGTCAGTGTGAGTGAGGGTCCCTCCCTGTGCTGTGGGTCAGTGTGAGTGAGGGTCCCTCCCTGTGCTGTGGGTCAGTGTGAGTGAGGGTCCCTCCCTGTGCTGTGGGTCAGTGTGAGTGAGGGTCCCTCCCTGTGCTGTGGGTCAGTGTGAGTGAGGGTCCCTCCCTGTGCTGTGGGTCAGTGTGAGTGAGGGTCCCTCCCTGTGCTGTGGGTCAGTGTGAGTGAGGGTCCCTCCCTGTGCTGTGGGTCAGTGTGAGTGAGGGTCCCTCCCTGTGCTGTGGGTCAGTGTGAGTGAGGGTCCCTCCCTGTGCTGTGGGTCAGTGTGAGTGAGGGTCCCTCCCTGTGCTGTGGGTCAGTGTGAGTGAGGGTCCCTCCCTGTGCTGTGGGTCAGTGTGAGTGAGGGTCCCTCCCTGTGCTGTGGGTCAGTGTGAGTGAGGGTCCCTCCCTGTGCTGTGGGTCAGTGTGAGTGAGGGTCCCTCCCTGTGCTGTGGGTCAGTGTGAGTGAGGGTCCCTCCCTGTGCTGTGGGTCAGTGTGAGTGAGGGTCCCTCCCTGTGCTGTGGGTCAGTGTGAGTGAGGGTCCCTCCCTGTGCTGTGGGTCAGTGTGAGTGAGGGTCCCTCCCTGTGCTGTGGGTCAGTGTGAGTGAGGGTCCCTCCCTGTGCTGTGGGTCAGTGTGAGTGAGGGTCCCTCCCTGTGCTGTGGGTCAGTGTGAGTGAGGGTCCCTCCCTGTGCTGTGGGTCAGTGTGAGTGAGGGTCCCTCCCTGTGCTGTGGGTCAGTGTGAGTGAGGGTCCCTCCCTGTGCTGTGGGTCAGTGTGAGTGAGGGTCCCTCCCTGTGCTGTGGGTCAGTGTGAGTGAGGGTCCCTCCCTGTGCTGTGGGTCAGTGTGAGTGAGGGTCCCTCCCTGTGCTGTGGGTCAGTGTGAGTGAGGGTCCCTCCCTGTGCTGTGGGTCAGTGTGAGTGAGGGTCCCTCCCTGTGCTGTGGGTCAGTGTGAGTGAGGGTCCCTCCCTGTGCTGTGGGTCAGTGTGAGTGAGGGTCCCTCCCTGTGCTGTGGGTCAGTGTGAGTGAGGGTCCCTCCCTGTGCTGTGGGTCAGTGTGAGTGAGGGTCCCTCCCTGTGCTGTGGGTCAGTGTGAGTGAGGGTCCCTCCCTGTGCTGTGGGTCAGTGTGAGTGAGGGTCCCTCCCTGTGCTGTGGGTCAGTGTGAGTGAGGGTCCCTCCCTGTGCTGTGGGTCAGTGTGAGTGAGGGTCCCTCCCTGTGCTGTGGGTCAGTGTGAGTGAGGGTCCCTCCCTGTGCTGTGGGTCAGTGTGAGTGAGGGTCCCTCCCTGTGCTGTGGGTCAGTGTGAGTGAGGGTCCCTCCCTGTGCTGTGGGTCAGTGTGAGTGAGGGTCCCTCCCTGTGCTGTGGGTCAGTGTGAGTGAGGGTCCCTCCCTGTGCTGTGGGTCAGTGTGAGTGAGGGTCCCTCCCTGTGCTGTGGGTCAGTGTGAGTGAGGGTCCCTCCCTGTGCTGTGGGTCAGTGTGAGTGAGGGTCCCTCCCTGTGCTGTGGGTCAGTGTGAGTGAGGGTCCCTCCCTGTGCTGTGGGTCAGTGTGAGTGAGGGTCCCTCCCTGTGCTGTGGGTCAGTGTGAGTGAGGGTCCCTCCCTGTGCTGTGGGTCAGTGTGAGTGAGGGTCCCTCCCTGTGCTGTGGGTCAGTGTGAGTGAGGGTCCCTCCCTGTGCTGTGGGTCAGTGTGAGTGAGGGTCCCTCCCTGTGCTGTGGGTCAGTGTGAGTGAGGGTCCCTCCCTGTGCTGTGGGTCAGTGTGAGTGAGGGTCCCTCCCTGTGCTGTGGGTCAGTGTGAGTGAGGGTCCCTCCCTGTGCTGTGGGTCAGTGTGAGTGAGGGTCCCTCCCTGTGCTGTGGGTCAGTGTGAGTGAGGGTCCCTCCCTGTGCTGTGGGTCAGTGTGAGTGAGGGTCCCTCCCTGTGCTGTGGGTCAGTGTGAGTGAGGGTCCCTCCCTGTGCTGTGGGTCAGTGTGAGTGAGGGTCCCTCCCTGTGCTGTGGGTCAGTGTGAGTGAGGGTCCCTCCCTGTGCTGTGGGTCAGTGTGAGTGAGGGTCCCTCCCTGTGCTGTGGGTCAGTGTGAGTGAGGGTCCCTCCCTGTGCTGTGGGTCAGTGTGAGTGAGGGTCCCTCCCTGTGCTGTGGGTCAGTGTGAGTGAGGGTCCCTCCCTGTGCTGTGGGTCAGTGTGAGTGAGGGTCCCTCCCTGTGCTGTGGGTCAGTGTGAGTGAGGGTCCCTCCCTGTGCTGTGGGTCAGTGTGAGTGAGGGTCCCTCCCTGTGCTGTGGGTCAGTGTGAGTGAGGGTCCCTCCCTGTGCTGTGGGTCAGTGTGAGTGAGGGTCCCTCCCTGTGCTGTGGGTCAGTGTGAGTGAGGGTCCCTCCCTGTGCTGTGGGTCAGTGTGAGTGAGGGTCCCTCCCTGTGCTGTGGGTCAGTGTGAGTGAGGGTCCCTCCCTGTGCTGTGGGTCAGTGTGAGTGAGGGTCCCTCCCTGTGCTGTGGGTCAGTGTGAGTGAGGGTCCCTCCCTGTGCTGTGGGTCAGTGTGAGTGAGGGTCCCTCCCTGTGCTGTGGGTCAGTGTGAGTGAGGGTCCCTCCCTGTGCTGTGGGTCAGTGTGAGTGAGGGTCCCTCCCTGTGCTGTGGGTCAGTGTGAGTGAGGGTCCCTCCCTGTGCTGTGGGTCAGTGTGAGTGAGGGTCCCTCCCTGTGCTGTGGGTCAGTGTGAGTGAGGGTCCCTCCCTGTGCTGTGGGTCAGTGTGAGTGAGGGTCCCTCCCTGTGCTGTGGGTCAGTGTGAGTGAGGGTCCCTCCCTGTGCTGTGGGTCAGTGTGAGTGAGGGTCCCTCCCTGTGCTGTGGGTCAGTGTGAGTGAGGGTCCCTCCCTGTGCTGTGGGTCAGTGTGAGTGAGGGTCCCTCCCTGTGCTGTGGGTCAGTGTGAGTGAGGGTCCCTCCCTGTGCTGTGGGTCAGTGTGAGTGAGGGTCCCTCCCTGTGCTGTGGGTCAGTGTGAGTGAGGGTCCCTCCCTGTGCTGTGGGTCAGTGTGAGTGAGGGTCCCTCCCTGTGCTGTGGGTCAGTGTGAGTGAGGGTCCCTCCCTGTGCTGTGGGTCAGTGTGAGTGAGGGTCCCTCCCTGTGCTGTGGGTCAGTGTGAGTGAGGGTCCCTCCCTGTGCTGTGGGTCAGTGTGAGTGAGGGTCCCTCCCTGTGCTGTGGGTCAGTGTGAGTGAGGGTCCCTCCCTGTGCTGTGGGTCAGTGTGAGTGAGGGTCCCTCCCTGTGCTGTGGGTCAGTGTGAGTGAGGGTCCCTCCCTGTGCTGTGGGTCAGTGTGAGTGAGGGTCCCTCCCTGTGCTGTGGGTCAGTGTGAGTGAGGGTCCCTCCCTGTGCTGTGGGTCAGTGTGAGTGAGGGTCCCTCCCTGTGCTGTGGGTCAGTGTGAGTGAGGGTCCCTCCCTGTGCTGTGGGTCAGTGTGAGTGAGGGTCCCTCCCTGTGCTGTGGGTCAGTGTGAGTGAGGGTCCCTCCCTGTGCTGTGGGTCAGTGTGAGTGAGGGTCCCTCCCTGTGCTGTGGGTCAGTGTGAGTGAGGGTCCCTCCCTGTGCTGTGGGTCAGTGTGAGTGAGGGTCCCTCCCTGTGCTGTGGGTCAGTGTGAGTGAGGGTCCCTCCCTGTGCTGTGGGTCAGTGTGAGTGAGGGTCCCTCCCTGTGCTGTGGGTCAGTGTGAGTGAGGGTCCCTCCCTGTGCTGTGGGTCAGTGTGAGTGAGGGTCCCTCCCTGTGCTGTGGGTCAGTGTGAGTGAGGGTCCCTCCCTGTGCTGTGGGTCAGTGTGAGTGAGGGTCCCTCCCTGTGCTGTGGGTCAGTGTGAGTGAGGGTCCCTCCCTGTGCTGTGGGTCAGTGTGAGTGAGGGTCCCTCCCTGTGCTGTGGGTCAGTGTGAGTGAGGGTCCCTCCCTGTGCTGTGGGTCAGTGTGAGTGAGGGTCCCTCCCTGTGCTGTGGGTCAGTGTGAGTGAGGGTCCCTCCCTGTGCTGTGGGTCAGTGTGAGTGAGGGTCCCTCCCTGTGCTGTGGGTCAGTGTGAGTGAGGGTCCCTCCCTGTGCTGTGGGTCAGTGTGAGTGAGGGTCCCTCCCTGTGCTGTGGGTCAGTGTGAGTGAGGGTCCCTCCCTGTGCTGTGGGTCAGTGTGAGTGAGGGTCCCTCCCTGTGCTGTGGGTCAGTGTGAGTGAGGGTCCCTCCCTGTGCTGTGGGTCAGTGTGAGTGAGGGTCCCTCCCTGTGCTGTGGGTCAGTGTGAGTGAGGGTCCCTCCCTGTGCTGTGGGTCAGTGTGAGTGAGGGTCCCTCCCTGTGCTGTGGGTCAGTGTGAGTGAGGGTCCCTCCCTGTGCTGTGGGTCAGTGTGAGTGAGGGTCCCTCCCTGTGCTGTGGGTCAGTGTGAGTGAGGGTCCCTCCCTGTGCTGTGGGTCAGTGTGAGTGAGGGTCCCTCCCTGTGCTGTGGGTCAGTGTGAGTGAGGGTCCCTCCCTGTGCTGTGGGTCAGTGTGAGTGAGGGTCCCTCCCTGTGCTGTGGGTCAGTGTGAGTGAGGGTCCCTCCCTGTGCTGTGGGTCAGTGTGAGTGAGGGTCCCTCCCTGTGCTGTGGGTCAGTGTGAGTGAGGGTCCCTCCCTGTGCTGTGGGTCAGTGTGAGTGAGGGTCCCTCCCTGTGCTGTGGGTCAGTGTGAGTGAGGGTCCCTCCCTGTGCTGTGGGTCAGTGTGAGTGAGGGTCCCTCCCTGTGCTGTGGGTCAGTGTGAGTGAGGGTCCCTCCCTGTGCTGTGGGTCAGTGTGAGTGAGGGTCCCTCCCTGTGCTGTGGGTCAGTGTGAGTGAGGGTCCCTCCCTGTGCTGTGGGTCAGTGTGAGTGAGGGTCCCTCCCTGTGCTGTGGGTCAGTGTGAGTGAGGGTCCCTCCCTGTGCTGTGGGTCAGTGTGAGTGAGGGTCCCTCCCTGTGCTGTGGGTCAGTGTGAGTGAGGGTCCCTCCCTGTGCTGTGGGTCAGTGTGAGTGAGGGTCCCTCCCTGTGCTGTGGGTCAGTGTGAGTGAGGGTCCCTCCCTGTGCTGTGGGTCAGTGTGAGTGAGGGTCCCTCCCTGTGCTGTGGGTCAGTGTGAGTGAGGGTCCCTCCCTGTGCTGTGGGTCAGTGTGAGTGAGGGTCCCTCCCTGTGCTGTGGGTCAGTGTGAGTGAGGGTCCCTCCCTGTGCTGTGGGTCAGTGTGAGTGAGGGTCCCTCCCTGTGCTGTGGGTCAGTGTGAGTGAGGGTCCCTCCCTGTGCTGTGGGTCAGTGTGAGTGAGGGTCCCTCCCTGTGCTGTGGGTCAGTGTGAGTGAGGGTCCCTCCCTGTGCTGTGGGTCAGTGTGAGTGAGGGTCCCTCCCTGTGCTGTGGGTCAGTGTGAGTGAGGGTCCCTCCCTGTGCTGTGGGTCAGTGTGAGTGAGGGTCCCTCCCTGTGCTGTGGGTCAGTGTGAGTGAGGGTCCCTCCCTGTGCTGTGGGTCAGTGTGAGTGAGGGTCCCTCCCTGTGCTGTGGGTCAGTGTGAGTGAGGGTCCCTCCCTGTGCTGTGGGTCAGTGTGAGTGAGGGTCCCTCCCTGTGCTGTGGGTCAGTGTGAGTGAGGGTCCCTCCCTGTGCTGTGGGTCAGTGTGAGTGAGGGTCCCTCCCTGTGCTGTGGGTCAGTGTGAGTGAGGGTCCCTCCCTGTGCTGTGGGTCAGTGTGAGTGAGGGTCCCTCCCTGTGCTGTGGGTCAGTGTGAGTGAGGGTCCCTCCCTGTGCTGTGGGTCAGTGTGAGTGAGGGTCCCTCCCTGTGCTGTGGGTCAGTGTGAGTGAGGGTCCCTCCCTGTGCTGTGGGTCAGTGTGAGTGAGGGTCCCTCCCTGTGCTGTGGGTCAGTGTGAGTGAGGGTCCCTCCCTGTGCTGTGGGTCAGTGTGAGTGAGGGTCCCTCCCTGTGCTGTGGGTCAGTGTGAGTGAGGGTCCCTCCCTGTGCTGTGGGTCAGTGTGAGTGAGGGTCCCTCCCTGTGCTGTGGGTCAGTGTGAGTGAGGGTCCCTCCCTGTGCTGTGGGTCAGTGTGAGTGAGGGTCCCTCCCTGTGCTGTGGGTCAGTGTGAGTGAGGGTCCCTCCCTGTGCTGTGGGTCAGTGTGAGTGAGGGTCCCTCCCTGTGCTGTGGGTCAGTGTGAGTGAGGGTCCCTCCCTGTGCTGTGGGTCAGTGTGAGTGAGGGTCCCTCCCTGTGCTGTGGGTCAGTGTGAGTGAGGGTCCCTCCCTGTGCTGTGGGTCAGTGTGAGTGAGGGTCCCTCCCTGTGCTGTGGGTCAGTGTGAGTGAGGGTCCCTCCCTGTGCTGTGGGTCAGTGTGAGTGAGGGTCCCTCCCTGTGCTGTGGGTCAGTGTGAGTGAGGGTCCCTCCCTGTGCTGTGGGTCAGTGTGAGTGAGGGTCCCTCCCTGTGCTGTGGGTCAGTGTGAGTGAGGGTCCCTCCCTGTGCTGTGGGTCAGTGTGAGTGAGGGTCCCTCCCTGTGCTGTGGGTCAGTGTGAGTGAGGGTCCCTCCCTGTGCTGTGGGTCAGTGTGAGTGAGGGTCCCTCCCTGTGCTGTGGGTCAGTGTGAGTGAGGGTCCCTCCCTGTGCTGTGGGTCAGTGTGAGTGAGGGTCCCTCCCTGTGCTGTGGGTCAGTGTGAGTGAGGGTCCCTCCCTGTGCTGTGGGTCAGTGTGAGTGAGGGTCCCTCCCTGTGCTGTGGGTCAGTGTGAGTGAGGGTCCCTCCCTGTGCTGTGGGTCAGTGTGAGTGAGGGTCCCTCCCTGTGCTGTGGGTCAGTGTGAGTGAGGGTCCCTCCCTGTGCTGTGGGTCAGTGTGAGTGAGGGTCCCTCCCTGTGCTGTGGGTCAGTGTGAGTGAGGGTCCCTCCCTGTGCTGTGGGTCAGTGTGAGTGAGGGTCCCTCCCTGTGCTGTGGGTCAGTGTGAGTGAGGGTCCCTCCCTGTGCTGTGGGTCAGTGTGAGTGAGGGTCCCTCCCTGTGCTGTGGGTCAGTGTGAGTGAGGGTCCCTCCCTGTGCTGTGGGTCAGTGTGAGTGAGGGTCCCTCCCTGTGCTGTGGGTCAGTGTGAGTGAGGGTCCCTCCCTGTGCTGTGGGTCAGTGTGAGTGAGGGTCCCTCCCTGTGCTGTGGGTCAGTGTGAGTGAGGGTCCCTCCCTGTGCTGTGGGTCAGTGTGAGTGAGGGTCCCTCCCTGTGCTGTGGGTCAGTGTGAGTGAGGGTCCCTCCCTGTGCTGTGGGTCAGTGTGAGTGAGGGTCCCTCCCTGTGCTGTGGGTCAGTGTGAGTGAGGGTCCCTCCCTGTGCTGTGGGTCAGTGTGAGTGAGGGTCCCTCCCTGTGCTGTGGGTCAGTGTGAGTGAGGGTCCCTCCCTGTGCTGTGGGTCAGTGTGAGTGAGGGTCCCTCCCTGTGCTGTGGGTCAGTGTGAGTGAGGGTCCCTCCCTGTGCTGTGGGTCAGTGTGAGTGAGGGTCCCTCCCTGTGCTGTGGGTCAGTGTGAGTGAGGGTCCCTCCCTGTGCTGTGGGTCAGTGTGAGTGAGGGTCCCTCCCTGTGCTGTGGGTCAGTGTGAGTGAGGGTCCCTCCCTGTGCTGTGGGTCAGTGTGAGTGAGGGTCCCTCCCTGTGCTGTGGGTCAGTGTGAGTGAGGGTCCCTCCCTGTGCTGTGGGTCAGTGTGAGTGAGGGTCCCTCCCTGTGCTGTGGGTCAGTGTGAGTGAGGGTCCCTCCCTGTGCTGTGGGTCAGTGTGAGTGAGGGTCCCTCCCTGTGCTGTGGGTCAGTGTGAGTGAGGGTCCCTCCCTGTGCTGTGGGTCAGTGTGAGTGAGGGTCCCTCCCTGTGCTGTGGGTCAGTGTGAGTGAGGGTCCCTCCCTGTGCTGTGGGTCAGTGTGAGTGAGGGTCCCTCCCTGTGCTGTGGGTCAGTGTGAGTGAGGGTCCCTCCCTGTGCTGTGGGTCAGTGTGAGTGAGGGTCCCTCCCTGTGCTGTGGGTCAGTGTGAGTGAGGGTCCCTCCCTGTGCTGTGGGTCAGTGTGAGTGAGGGTCCCTCCCTGTGCTGTGGGTCAGTGTGAGTGAGGGTCCCTCCCTGTGCTGTGGGTCAGTGTGAGTGAGGGTCCCTCCCTGTGCTGTGGGTCAGTGTGAGTGAGGGTCCCTCCCTGTGCTGTGGGTCAGTGTGAGTGAGGGTCCCTCCCTGTGCTGTGGGTCAGTGTGAGTGAGGGTCCCTCCCTGTGCTGTGGGTCAGTGTGAGTGAGGGTCCCTCCCTGTGCTGTGGGTCAGTGTGAGTGAGGGTCCCTCCCTGTGCTGTGGGTCAGTGTGAGTGAGGGTCCCTCCCTGTGCTGTGGGTCAGTGTGAGTGAGGGTCCCTCCCTGTGCTGTGGGTCAGTGTGAGTGAGGGTCCCTCCCTGTGCTGTGGGTCAGTGTGAGTGAGGGTCCCTCCCTGTGCTGTGGGTCAGTGTGAGTGAGGGTCCCTCCCTGTGCTGTGGGTCAGTGTGAGTGAGGGTCCCTCCCTGTGCTGTGGGTCAGTGTGAGTGAGGGTCTCTCCCTGTGGGTCAGTGTGAGTGAGGGTCTCTCCCTGTGGGTCAGTGAGAGTGAGGGTCTCTCCCTGTGGGTCAGTGAGAGTGAGGGTCCCTCCCTGTGGGTCAGTGTGAGTGAGGGTCCCTCCCTATGCTGTGGGTCAGTGTGAGTGAGGGTCCCTCCTTATGCTGTGGGTCAGTGTGAGTGAGGGTCCCTCCCTGTGCTGTGGGTCAGTGTGAGTGAGGGTCTCTCCCTGTGCTGTGGGTCAGTGTGAGTGAGGGTCCCTCCTTATGCTGTGGGTCAGTGTGAGTGAGGGTCCCTCCCTGTGCTGTGGGTCAGTGTGTGAGGGTCGCTCCCTGTGCTGTGGGTCAGTGAGAGTGAGGGTCCCTCCCTGTGCTGTGGGTCAGTGTGAGTGAGGGTCCCTCCCTGTGGGTCAGTGTGAGTGAGGGTCCCTCCCTGTGCTGTGGGTCAGTGCGAGTGAGGGTCCCTCCCTGTGGGTCAGTGTGAGTGAGGGTCCCTCCCTGTGCTGTGGGTCAGTGTGTGTGTGGGGCCAGTGTCGATGACGGTTTCTCCCACCTGTTGCCCCCAGACGATGAGGAGCTCTCGCTGCAGAGCCCTGCCGTGCAGCACTCTGTGGGTCAGTGTGAGTGAGGGTCCCTCCCTGTGCTGTGGGTCAGTGTGAGTGAGGGTCCCTCCCTGTGGGTCAGTGTGAGTGAGGGTCCCTCCCTGTGCTTGTGGGTCAGTGTGAGTGAGGGTCGCTCCCTGTGCTGTGGGTCAGTGTGAGTGAGGGTCCCTCACTGTGCTGTGGGTCAGTGTGAGTGAGGGGCCAGTGTCGATGACGGTTTCTCCCACCTGTTGCCCCCAGACGATGAGGAGCTCTCGCTGCAGAGCCCTGCCGTGTAGCTATCTGTGGGTCAGTGTGTGAGGGTCCCTCCCTGTGCTGTGGGTCAGTGTGAGTGAGGGGCTAGTGTCGATGACAGTTTCTCCCACCTGTTGCCCCCAGACGATGAGGAGCTCTCGCTGCAGAGCCCTGCTGTGCAGCTCTCTGTGGGTCAGTGTGTGAGGGTCCCTCCCTGTGCTGTGGGTCAGTGTGAGTGAGGGGCTAGTGTCGATGACAGTTTCTCCCACCTGTTGCCCCCAGACGATGAGGAGCTCTCGCTGCAGAGCCCTGCTGTGCAGCTCTCTGTGGGTCAGTGTGTGAGGGTCCCTCCCTGTGCTGTGGGTCAGTGTGAGTGAGGGGCTAGTGTCGATGACAGTTTCTCCCACCTGTTGCCCCCAGACGATGAGGAGCTCTCGCTGCAGAGCCCTGCTGTGCAGCTCTCTGTGGGTCAGTGTGTGAGGGTCCCTCCCTGTGCTGTGGGTCAGTGTGAGTGAGGGGCTAGTGTCGATGACAGTTTCTCCCACCTGTTGCCCCCAGACGATGAGGAGCTCTCGCTGCAGAGCCCTGCTGTGCAGCTCTCTGTGGGTCAGTGTGTGAGGGTCCCTCCCTGTGCTGTGGGTCAGTGTGAGTGAGGGGCTAGTGTCGATGACAGTTTCTCCCACCTGTTGCCCCCAGACGATGAGGAGCTCTCGCTGCAGAGCCCTGCTGTGCAGCTCTCTGTGGGTCAGTGTGTGAGGGTCCCTCCCTGTGCTGTGGGTCAGTGTGAGTGAGGGGCTAGTGTCGATGACAGTTTCTCCCACCTGTTGCCCCCAGACGATGAGGAGCTCTCGCTGCAGAGCCCTGCTGTGCAGCTCTCTGTGGGTCAGTGTGTGAGGGTCCCTCCCTGTGCTGTGGGTCAGTGTGAGTGAGGGGCTAGTGTCGATGACAGTTTCTCCCACCTGTTGCCCCCAGACGATGAGGAGCTCTCGCTGCAGAGCCCTGCTGTGCAGCTCTCTGTGGGTCAGTGTGTGAGGGTCCCTCCCTGTGCTGTGGGTCAGTGTGAGTGAGGGGCTAGTGTCGATGACAGTTTCTCCCACCTGTTGCCCCCAGACGATGAGGAGCTCTCGCTGCAGAGCCCTGCTGTGCAGCTCTCTGTGGGTCAGTGTGTGAGGGTCCCTCCCTGTGCTGTGGGTCAGTGTGAGTGAGGGGCTAGTGTCGATGACAGTTTCTCCCACCTGTTGCCCCCAGACGATGAGGAGCTCTCGCTGCAGAGCCCTGCTGTGCAGCTCTCTGTGGGTCAGTGTGTGAGGGTCCCTCCCTGTGCTGTGGGTCAGTGTGAGTGAGGGGCTAAGCACGGGTTTAGATACAGAGTAAAGCTCTCTCTACACTGTCCCCCATCAAACACTCCCAGGGACAGGGACAGCACGGGTTTAGATACAGAGTAAAGCTCTCTCTACACTGTCCCGTTCTCCTTCTGTTTCCACCCCCCCTCCCGGCTCAGATTGAGAAGCTGGAAAGTAAGCTCACCCGAATTAGAGGGAAAGATTCCGCAGAGAAAAGGCGCAAGAGGAAACCGGAGAGAGGTGATTCGCTCGTGCTGCAGGGGCAGGAAGATCCCGAGGACGTGGATACTACCGAGCCAAAGAGAAACAAGTCCGAGACCCCCAGTCCAGCCGCCGTGAGCAGCCTTGTGTCAGGACAACAGGAGGGTGACCACCGGGACACTCAGAGTCCAGTCTCACACAACGGAGTGGAGGTTGGTCCGGCTTATTCACAATGCCCCAAATCCATCCCCTCCACAAGAGAGAGTCCCCGGTTCTCCCCCTGCCTTCCCCACAGGGGGATTCCTGGTCAGGCTGCTGCACACCCTCATCCCCCAATCCTGAAACACCACCTCCATCAGATCTGTCCCCCACTGCTACCCTGAAGCCAAATATTCTTCTCACCATATCACACCGCTGTCATGTCCTAGAAACAGCAGGAGTTGGTCACTCAGCTCATCGAGTCAGCTCCACCATTCAGTCAGACTGTGGGCTGATCATCCAACTCAGTCCCCTGTTCCCCACTTTAACCCCTTTTTTCTCTAAAAGCAATATCTGACTCCTCCCTGAAAAGTGTGGCAGCCCCGACCACTGTCTGTGGCAGAGAAGTTCACAGGCTGTCCACTCTCTGGCTAAAGACATTTCTCCTCCTCTCAGTCCCTCTCCTATTTCCTTCAGACAGTGACCCCCATGTTTCTCAACTCCCTGGTCTTTCACAGTGGAGATGCCAGAGCATTTTCGCCATTACCAACATCAGGCTGACCGCTTTTATCTTGCTCCCATCTCAGTTTCTCTCTTGGTGATGTGCGTATAGAATTCTTTTTACTAAGTTACCATCTTTTATAACACCGTGCTTTTTGTCCTGTGCAATAATTCTTCAGCTCTCTTAATTAATTTCTTTGAATTTTCCCTGTGTTTGAAGCGTTATTACCTTCAGACTGCTCGATTCCAATCCACTGCGATTGAATGGGGTTACCTGAATTCTGCTGCCTCTGTGTCTCCACACAGGGAGATACAGGACACATTCACTCCAAATCCAGCAGCGCCTCCGTTGTAACACTGTCTTCAATGGTTTTGAAACTCTTTGTAGCGTTTACTCCTTCCCTATCTCTGTCCCCTCCTCCAGCCCCTCCCTATCTCTGTGACCCTCTGAGGTTTTACCCATGTCTCTGCCTCTCTGAGTCTCTCTGCCCTTTTGGGCTGAGCTGCTGGAGCGTGTCTCTGCCAGCGCAGTCTGACAGTGTCTGAGGGATGTTCCTGGGCAGTGCTTGCGGTGTGTGTGTAAAATCTGCTGTAACGTTACAGGTTGTAGCAGCCTCCGGTTCCCTCTGTTTGGCTTGAGAGAGAGTGAGGCATGATCGCACATCTTGAAGCCTCACTTTGTTTTTTGATTTGATTTGTTAGAGCTGGATTGCGTGGCTGTTGCTGCTGGTCTCTCAATCAGGTTTTCTCTCTCTGTCTCTCTGTTCCAGCAGTTATGATTGAAGGGAATCCCCTCGGCATCTCATCACAGACTCTTGGCCAACCTGCCACACTGATGGATGGGGGCTGACTGGTGTCACCCTGCAAGGAGCAACTGCGAGAGAGGGCCGGGGGAGTGGAATCTGAGGGACAGGTCTGTGTCATTATTAGTGATCGACTTGGACAGGACATTCGGGAGGCTCACCTCGACGCTGAGATGATCTGAAGATATCTCCATCAATACAGGAAAGGATCAATATCCTCCCCACTCTGTCAGGATAATGGTCACCGATTTCTCTCTGCTACCTAACCCTCTCTGTATATCTGTTATAGCACCTACGCCCAGAAAATCCTCATGCTCTATCTCCAAATAAGGCTCAGGCACTACTTCTCTCACTATTGAATTCAGCAACTTCCTTCCCAGACTTTCTCTGTCACCTACTCAATACGCCCACACACTAATAATACTATATGGATTCAAAACTGTCGACTGCCTCATTCTGGACACCTCACAATCCCTCCCAGATCCACCTCCACCAGCACTAAGTGCAAGGCCATCCACTTCTGCCCTCACTCCTTCATCCCTTTCTCCTATTCCAAGAGAAACAGACTGGAATAGGACAGAAATGGCCAAGCCGGGTGGAGGAGTGCCCAATACCCATTCCTTACCTCCCCCCCCCCGACACCCGCCATGTGGGGAGGAACCTAGTACAAGATGAAGAGGACTGGGAAGCCTCGCGTGAAATTTCTGAAACATCCATGTCCCACTGACCGATTAAGGGGCAGTGCTGAGTGAAAGACAATTCTCACTGTAAACACACTGGCATTTCGAACGACAGTCCTTTAACTCCCCACCCCCACCCCCCAAATACATTTACCTCACTGCACAGAGATGAAGACACAGAAGTACACAGAATTATTTGTATCATCCCAAAATACGAACAAACACAATACATACAAGGAAATAGGCATACACACGCAGACATAGAGTCACACACAAATAGACACAAGCATAGATAGAAACACACAGGCTGATACACAGAAAGTCAAACGTAGATGCTCCCTACACGCACCCCTCCCTCCCGCACTGCTGTCCCTGCACACAAATCCCTCCAACTCCCACTCTGTCTGACATGTACAAGTTGCCCTGCTGTGCACATTCACTCCTGCACACTCGCCTGTGAGCGGGGAGAGGGTCTGTTTAGGAAATAGCAGACGGTTCTGCCTCCTCCCAATTTGTGCGTGCTCACATTCTCCTCCCACCCCCAGTGCGGTGGTCTTTCTTTTTTAATGAAATGTTTGTTGCCTGTTTTAATGGCTCACACTAAACCTTCAAGCTGCAGGGCTAGTGGTGGTAAGTCAGTAGGGGCCAAGTGACAGTAAAGTTATTGTTAAGCTCCTCGGTGTGAATTGTACAGTAAATGGTATCAGTTGAAGAAACGGCACAACTAATGTCTCCCACCCGACTCCCTTCTCTCTGTTGTCCTTCCCCTCCCCCTTACTGCATTGTAATTAAGAACTGCGTGTAATTAATTTGTTACAACTATTTGTTTTCTTTATTGCTTTTTGTTTTAGGGTTTCTTTCGGGTTATTCTAGAAATAAAACATTAGAGACGTGTTTAACAATGGCAGCTGTTTCTCTGGTTTAATTCCCTCTTTAAAGATGCCATGGTCGCTGAGAACCTATCCTTCTGATCAGCTACAGTCCACTGTGTGGTGTAGGGAAGTCCTGCAGGAGAGTTTCAGGATTTTGACATGGTGAAGACACTGTCACTCAGCATCAGGAAAGTTAGTGTATTAGGGGGCTCAGAGGGGAACTCTCCTCTGCATCTGCAGCCCTTGTCGTTTTGGGGCAGTGTGAGTCTCTGCAGTGCATGTTGTAGGGGGTTAGTGTGTCGATCAATTGCTGTAGGTGAATTGGCCATTTCCTATTTTCCAGGTACCACTGCAATGCAAGTTTTCTCCTTTTGTGTAGCTTCCCAAAGAGTCCAAATCCCCTCCGAATCACTGCATCATGACAGGGTGCTTTTACTGAATATATTAATACCGGACAACACAATGTGGCATAGTTTTCATACAGCTGTGTCTTCACCAGAAAACTCTTTCTCTGGGAATATAACTTGTGTGTAACTTTCACTCAACACACAATCAAATTCACTTCTCTCTTTGGGGTTGAGCAGGGTTCAAGACTGCAATTAAAACTCCCCTCTCAATATTCATGAGCCAGCAGTTGCTCTCTGTTCAGAAACAGAGATATTTTTCCATTCGTGGTTAGAGCTGCTGCTCATAAGAGTTTTTCTGACCCTTTGTCTAATGATTTGGGGGGAGCGTGGAGCTGGGTCCTGTCACAAAGATGAGCAGATGCTGGTGTGGTGACAGGAGTACAGAGGGGGACGCTGTCACAGCGAGGGTCCTGTCACAAAGATGTGGATCCTGATGATGAACTTGGTGGCCCGGCCCTGTCGGATCAGGGTCATCTCCACGTCGAGGAGGAACTCTCTGGGCTGCCGGGGAGGAAGCTGCAGGTAAACGAAACCCGTGTAGGGGTCCACCCGGCGGATGGCGAAGTGCAGGCCCTCGTTTCCACGGGTGATGCCTAGTAGGATGTTGTCCCCCACGTAGACAGGCGAGGGGCTGATGCGGAAGATGTCAACAGGTACCCGGACATTGGTGGGGAAGCTGAGCTGATAGTAGGTGATCCTCTGTGGCACCATCTGGCACTCGACATAACCTTGGCAAGACAGGCGCTCGCATTGGCTATAAAAATTTTTAAAGACATCAGGTCGTCAGTGATAGGCAGAGGCTGTACTCAAAACAAAGTGTACAGAATCTACTCCGTGCACTTCAGCAACTCCATCGCGCAGTGGGGGGGGTGGCTGCTGCTTAAATTCAAATCCCATTGAATTCCTAAACTGTGGAAGTAGGCCATTCAGCCTATCAAGTCCACACTGACCCACTGAACAGCTCCCCAGGGGAGGGGGGAAGAATTGAACCCAATGCCAACCATTGTGCCACCCCCCAGGAATTGCACAGTAACTTACGTCTGGCCCACCTTGCGGTAGTTGGGCGGGCACGCAAAGGACAGGCACTTGAATCCACCCTGGATGTTGAAGCAGGTCTCTGCCCCTGTGCAGTTGTGGGTTCCCAGCGTGCACTCGTCCAGATCTGGGAAGGAAATGGAGAGGCAGGGTCACTGCGCCGTAGGCAGGTAAACCACCAGTGCCCTGAGAATTATCATCACCGTTACAGTAAATGCCTCACCTTTGCAGTTCCTCCTGTTTTGGGCAAGGACGTAACCTTCAGGACAAGTACAGGTGAAGGAGCCAGGGCTGTTGACACAACGATAGGTACACAGGCTGGCAGAGGCCACTGAGCACTCGTCAATATCTGAACGGAGATGAGACAGTGAGAGAAAATACTCCTTTTGGAAATTCCCCAAGTGAGTGAGTGTGCCAACTCCCTCACCTCACAGTGAAACAAAGTTAGATTTATACTCCCAACTTTGATGATATGACGAGCTCTCTACCCCATGAAATTTTGGCTGAGACTCTGGAATGACATGTACCTGACAGGACTCACCTTCACAGGTTGTTCTGTCCAGCAGGTTCAGGGAGTATCCTGGCCAACAGTAACACTGATAGGACCCATAGACATTAGCACATTCCTGGCTACAGGCACCAGCCGCACACTCATCAACATCTGTAAGGCAGGAGGGAGAGGGAGGGTTGTGTTATTAACGATTGGGGGTGGAAATTAGGGGAGCACGGAGCAGCATCAGGTACCTTGGCAGTTCTTCCCATCCTCTGCGAGTTTGTAACCAGCCCCACAGGAACAGTGGTATGATCCTGGTGTGTTCTCACAGATATGGGCACACACACGTCCCCGGTACCTCTGGCACTCATTGATATCTGAGAGGGGAAAGGTCATCGGGTTACTCCCTGCTGGCGTCAAGACATGGATAATCCTGTGGCATTTGCTCCTAGCTATACTCTGTATATAAACCACCCTGAACCTTTTGATCAGATACCAGTCTGTAACTCCCTCCTGGATGTTTGAATGGAATACACAGTAATGCCCATACCTACACAGGCCCTGCTGTATGGCTCCATGTGGTAACCCTGTTGACAGTCACAACGGTAGCTCCCTGGAGTGTTGCGGCAAATCTGTTCATTACTGCAGCGGTGTATCCCCATCTGACACTCATCAATATCTGAAAGGCCAGAGGGACAACAGCATTGATTTCCCCACATGGCTGAAAGTGACCAGCAGCACATCAACTCAGGGTAAGGTAGACAGCGCACTGCTGCTGAGCTTACCAACACACCGGGTGTGGTCATCACTGGCCTGGTATCCCCGGCTACAGCTGATAATGGTCTGGAGGCAGCTGTATGACCCAATGGTATTGATGCAGTTGAAACCCTCTGCACACGGCTGGCTGAGATGCTCACATTCATTAGTATCTGAGAACGAGAGGCAGGAATAGTTATAGCATCGGAAACTTCCTCAGATACCAGTCTGTATCTCCCTCTCCAGAGAGCTGTTATTCTGTATATAAACTACCCTGAATCCCTCTGTTAGATTACAGTCTAATGGGCAGCACGGTGGCACAGTGGTTAGCACTGCTGCCTCACAACGCCAGAGACCCGGATTCAATTCCCGCCTCAGGCGACTGACTGTGTGGAGTTTGCACATTCTCCCCGTGTCTGTGTGGGTTTCCTCCGGGTGCTCCGGTTTCCTCCCACAGTCCAAAGATGTGCAGGTCAGGTGAATTGGCCATGCTCAATTGCCAGTAGTGTTAGGTTAGATGTAGGGGTATGGGTGGGTTGCGCTTCGGCGGGTCGGTGTGGACTTGTTGGGCCGAAGGGCCTGTTCCACACTAAGTAATCTAATCTAATCTAAACTCACTCCTGGGGATGTATACCACCCTCATCACCTTGGCTGAGATGAGTTCCCCTTCAAACTGAAACAGGGAACCCGTCCCAAAATGGCACTTACAAATACAGCTACCTTGAGCATCGAGAGTCAGTCCTGGTCCACACTGCGTTCTGTGGCGACAGATAAAGGAGCTAGGGGTGTTCGCAGATTAAATTCAGGTCACAGTGGCTACTGTTTTCCTGGCATTCATCAATATCTGTTTAGGTGAACAGCTCAGAACAGGGTTGGGGAAATGGCAACACTAGTCAGGGACAGCTAGCCCCATTCATTGTGGTAAGGACATCAAACCCTGTCAGAAATTCATTATCAGCTGGGAGAGATCTCGGTACACTGACTGCTGTCTCTCAGTCCCCTCTCTCTCTCTCTGAGGGAGATATGTGTTCACTGGACTGGTGTCTCTCAGTTCCCCCCCCTCCCCCCACACTCTGAGGGAGAGATCGGTACACTGACTGCTGTTTCTCAGTCCCTCCTCGCTTTCAGGGAGAGATCGGTACACTGACTGCTGTTTCTCAGTCCCTCCTCGCTTTCAGGGAGATATCTGTTCACTGACTGCTGTATCTCAGTTCCCCCGCCCCCCATCTCTCTCAGGGAGATATCGGTACCCTGACTGGTGTCTCTCAGTGCCCCCCTCTCTCAGGGAGATATCTGTACACTGACTGGTGTTTCTCAGTTCTCCGTTTCCCCCCCCCACCCCTTTCCTATACAGGAGAAGGAGTATTTAAGACAAGGGGCCTGATGGCCAGTACTTACCTTTACAGGTCCTGCCATCGCTCATTAATTGGTATCCAGTGTAGCATGAACACACAACCGCCGATCGCTCACGATGACACAACTGGGAGCAGTGATTGTCACCTGATTCCAAACAGAGAACCAAAATTCAATGTATCCTCCTGTCAGACTGAAAACCTACAACCATTTCCAGACGTGGACACTGCTGGAGGGTTGGTGCTCGGGGAGTGGGCACTGTCGCAGGTGGAACCTTGCTGAGGGCATCCTGGCCAAACTGATGATATGGGACATGATTGCAGGGGCTGCTTGTGGAGTCTTGCTGTGCACAAACTGGTGTTTCCGCATGCCTGCCCATCAACTAAAAACAAACTCCATGGAGGGGCTGAGAGGCGTTCCAGGACAGAGGGACGCTACCGAAATGCAAGTTTTCATGGTTTGAATTTAATCTTGACGCTGGAGTAAGGTCCAGTGATCGCAAATGATCCCCGTGCCTCCTCAACTCTCTAGATCTATGAGTGCAGGTTCATAGCTCCTTGAAAGTGGAATCACAAGTAGACAGGGTTGTGAAGGCAGCATTTGGTGACCTTTATTGGTCAGTGCATTGAGTATGGGAGGGGTTGGGAGGTCATGTTGTAGTGGACATTGGTGAGGCCACTATTGGAGTACTGCGTTCAATTCTGGTCTCCCTGCTATAGGAAAGACATTGTGAAACTTGAAAGGTGCAGAAGAGACTTACAAGGAGGGTTTGAGTGATCGGGTGAACAGGCTCGGGCTGTTTTCCCTGGATTGTCGGAGACTGAGGAAGGGGTGACCCTATGGAGTTATATAAAATCATGAGAGTCGTGGATAGGGTGAATAGTCAGAACCTTTCCCTAGGGCAGGGGAGTCCAAAACTATCGAGCATAAGTTTCCCCTCTCACGCTAAAGATTTAAAAGGGACCTGAGGGGCAACTTTTTCCACACGAGGGTGGTGCGTGTGTGGCATGAGATGCCAAAAGAAGTAGTGAAGGCTGGTACAATCCTGATGAAAGACTTATGCCCGAAACGTCAATTCTTTTCCAGCAACACACTCTCGAGGTTGGTACAATGACAACATTTGAAAGGTGTGTGGATGGAGACATGGATAGGAAGGATTTAGGGGGATATGGGCCAAATGCTAGCAAATGGGACTAGATTAATGTAGGATATCTGGTCGGCACGGACGAGTTGGACCGAAGGCTCTGACTCAGTGATATACAGCTCTATGACTTCCTGCCAACCCACACCTCAGCAATGCATAGCTCCCCCTGCGAGCTGATCGACCACGAGGGGCATCCCAACACAGGCCGGCCACATACCTGGGCAGCGAGTGTCCCAGTCGTCCTCTGGTGTGCGAGAGGCCTGAGTGGGGCCATTCCGCCCATTCTCCCTTCCCACTCCTCCACCCGATTCTGCTGGTGTCACAATTGGAGAAGCTCAGTTAGATGCAGAAGGTTCTGGAGGGTTTGGTGGGGGTGGGGGGGGGTTAACGATCTCAGCAGGCAGCATGGAAACGCCCCCCCACCCCACCCGCCTCCACATCATGTCAGTACCAGCTGGAGAACTCTCATTAATCCCATATTCCTCTGGGTTCTTTCCCTCTCCAATTCTGCGCTTTTCAACTCAACGAGGACATCTTTAATCCTCTCTGAAAAAATCCAAACAGTCCGACTGTTTCATGCAGGTCAGGTAGTGACCATCTCCTCCTCGATCTTCAATCCCTCACTATCAACATCCTGGGGGTTACCATTGACCAGGAACTGAGCTGGTACCCAGCCAGATCAATCCAGCGGCTACAGGAGCAGGTCAGAGGCTGGGAATCCTGCAGCAAGTAATCAGCACTGTCCAGGGACAGAACAATCCCCCCCACACTCGATCGCCACACTGACCCCCACCTTCAACACTCACTCCCTGCTCCCCCCCCACACTCGATCGACACACTGACCCCCACCTTCAACACTCACTCCCTCCCCCCCCACAGTCGATCGACACACTGACCCCCACCTTCAAC
>NW_025211673.1:23045-24269 GCF_004010195.1 Chiloscyllium plagiosum
CCCCAGCAGCAGATTTTCTTAGCAAGTAAAATGTAAACCCTGCGGTGACTGGATTCAAACCCGGTTCCCAGTACGGTGCCTGGGTGTCTGGATCCAGAATCCAGTGACAATTCCACCAGGCTATTGCCCCCAGTGTCTTGTGCCACCCTGTCCCAGACTGATCCGGCGATCCCCCTGGTCTCCCAGACCGTGTGGGTGACCCTCCCCCTAGCAGACTCTGACTCACCGCTGGAGACCGTCTCTTGTGGGCGCCTGGGCTCACGGCGAGGGCCTGTCGCAGGGACGTGACCATCAGCCTCTGTACAGCAGCCAGCGAGGACCTGCCCACAACCGAGCCCCGGGGCTGGGATCTCATCACAGGCCAGGCCCATGCTCCAGGCCTGAAGTCCCACCGAGCAACACTCACAGCATCGCTGTAACAATAAGGAGAGAACTACGTGGTTTCTAAATGGATCAGATTACATGGATGGGACAGACTCAATGGGCTGAATGGCCACCTTCTGCTCCTTTATAAATCTTTGGAGTTGCCGGGGACTGCGGTAGCTCAGTCCCTTTGTGCAGTTTAAGGGCTGGAGAGACAGATTGATGGATTTGGGGTGTCCAATCAGAGAAGGCTCACAGTGATTGGCGGGGTAGTATGGACCGACTGAATGGCCTTCTGCCCTCCCTGTGTAAGTAATGGCTATGATGCTGATCTCCCTACTGAAGGGGGGCAGGCCAAGAGTGCAATTGGAGACAGGTTCAGAGAAGGTTTGACCAGGAGGGTGGGGTCCCTGCACGTAGGATCTTGCTGGAGGTGACAAAACCCAAGGGTGCGGGGTCAGGGGGCGATGGCTATGCCGGGGTGACTTCTCCGCACACAGCGGCAGACTCCCGCGGAATTGGCGGCTATGGGAACGCAGCACACGTTTCCTACCCAGTGTTCTCACCGTAAACACGTCCAATCCGCAGAGATCCTCACTGCCGCTGGCTGAAGAGCAGGAACTGCCCTGGGTCGCTGCCCTCACACCGTCCTGGCATCGGAGTTCCTCCAGCGCGGACAGGCAACACTGCTGCTGGAACTCCCTGTCAAACAGGCCCCGACAGATCAACCCCAACTTGGTCAGTATCACCATCACGATGTGGGGACGGAGGGCACGGGGTCAGTACCAACAGCAGCAGCAAGCACAGACCGAGAGAGCACGACACAGCCACGCCCCTACTCATCCCAGAGACACACACGCG
>NW_025211674.1:0-14823 GCF_004010195.1 Chiloscyllium plagiosum
AGAGCAGGTCCGTAGTTAACACATAGCTGCGGCTGGAACCAAACGTTGAACAAAAAATATCATTTTCAAACACATTTCTGAGTGACTGACATCACCTGGAGAGATAGCCTATGTTGGGAGTAGATTCTGTATTACGGATCTGGAGCAACGTGTACATGCAGGGTTGTCAGTGGTCACTACAGTTCTGTGGTCTGGATTCAGATGCAAAGACACAACAGGTTAGTGCTAAACACAACGCTGAAGACCTGGGTCACATCCTGACCTGGATCCAGAACAAGTCAGAGTTACGAACGGTGCTATGAGCTCCGATTTTCAGTTTAAGTCAGAGCAGATCAGTGGTAACCACAGTTCTGAAGATCTGGAGTCACACGTAATGTCCAGAGCAGTTCAATGTGAACCACAGTGTTATTGGTCTGGAAATAACTGAAGAGATGGAGCAGGTCAGTAATAGGCAAAAGTGCTGTGGATCTGCAGCCACTTGGAGAGACACAGCAGTTCAGTACCAAACACAAAGCTGAAGATCTGGAGTCACATGATGGTCTAGAACAGTTCAATATGAATCATAGTGCAGTTGTCTGGATTAAATTGCAAACCCAAACCAGGTCTAACGTAAACACATTGCTGTGAGTGTGGTGTCACGTTTATCGACATAATAGGTCAGTGATTGCCACAACGCTACATGCCTGGGTCACATGTAGACACAGATCTGGTCAGTGGTAACCAAAGATCTTGGGACTTGGAGTTACATTTAAGATCAGTGCAGGATCGCAGAATCCACAGAGTTGTCGGTCTGGAGTCACGTGCTTTGACAGAACAGATCAGGAATAACCACTGCTGTTCAGCTGTTAGGTTTTGAGAGAGAATAGATCAGTGCTAACCGTAGTGCTGTGGTTCTGGACACACATGCAGACACAGATCAGTTGAGTCCCAACCAAGGTGCTGTTGGCCAGGAGTTTCATGCAGAAACAGAATAGGACAGTGGGAACAAGAGCATTGTACGTCTCGTGTCAAGCACAGAATTAGAATAGATCAGTAACAACCAGAGTGCTTCGGATGTGTAGTCACTTGCAGACACATAGAAGAATAGTGGTCACCACTGTGTTAAGGCCTGGACTTATATGTCAGTGCAAAGTCGGTCCGACGCACCGACAGGGTTGGGGGCCCAGGTTTACATGTCGAGACAATTGGTCTGTGGAAACCATAGTGTTGTGGGCCCGAGACCACATGCAGAGAATTGAACATAAATGTTGAACTCAGTTCTGTGGGTCTGGAATGGCATACAGAGACAGAAAAGACCAATAATAAGAATAGTGCTATGGTTCTGGCGTCACAAGGAATGACACAGCAGGCCGGAGGTCTTCAGAATACCTTTTGTCTCACGTTACATGTCGGCATCAGTAATCACAATGCTTTGGTCTGACGTTACACGGAGAGATAAAATAGGTCAGTGATAACTGCATGGCGCTTGGCCAAGAGTTTCACTTAAAGATAAAACACGTCTGTGGTAAACACGGTGCTGTAGGTCTGGTGTGACGTGCAGGGACAGAGAAAGTCAGTGTTAACAAACTGTTGTCTGCCTTGAATCACATTCAGAGTCAGGGAAAGAAATGTGCTAACAAAGGTGTTGTGGACCTAGAATCACACGTAAAAACTAGAGAGCCCTGTGATAACCACAGTGCTGTGGATCTGACTTCATATGCAGAAAAAGGAGTTCAATGTGGATTGCAATACCTGGAGACACATGTAGACTCAAAAAAGCTCAATAGCAACCACAATGCTCTAGATCTGCATTTACATCTGTCCAGAGCAGGTCAGTTGGAACAACAATGCTGTGCATTTGAAGTTACATGCCGAGACAGGACATGTCAGTGGTAACTGAAATATTGCTTTATTTCGGATATGCATCAGGCGTCAGAGCAGCTCAATGAAAAGCACAGTGCTGTACTTGGAGTCATATGCAGATACAGAACAAGTCAGTAGTAGGCATTGAAGATTCGAGAGTGTGTTGCTGAGAAAGCACAACAGGTCAGGCAGCATACGAGAAGAAGAATAGACATTTTGGGCATCAGCCCTTCATGAGAAATAATGCGTCTGGGGGAAGGTGTTGAGAAGGAGCAATTCAATGGAACCCATGGTATGGTTGACCTGGAATCGTATGTAGCACGAATCAATGGTGACAACAGCGCTGTGGGTATGGATTCACATATAGAGACTGTTCAATTAATGGTAAACACAAATCTTTGGACCAGGAGTCACATGTAGAGGCAGAGCATGTCAGAAATGAAGGTAGTGCTTCGAATCTGGAGTTACGTCGAGGTCCGTAACATGTTAGTGGTTATCACAATGGAGCGGGTGGAGTGACATCAGAGGTGAGAGCAGGTTAATGATATGCAAGGTCCTGTGTGTCGGAGTAATCTGTAGAGACAGGACAGATTTCTGATCACCACAGTACTTGCACCCGTGACTGACGTAGAGTGCAAGTAAGTAAATTTGTACTACAGTGCTGTGGTTATGGAATAACATGAAGAAACAGAATAGGTCACTGGTGAGCGCAATACTTTGGACCTGGAATCAGTGTGTAGACACTCCTGATCATAGTTCCACACAGGACACGAAGTCAGATGTCCCGCTTAGACCTGGAGAAAGGCAGTGTTGCAGTTCTGGTGTCACATGCAGAGACAGAGCAGGTCACTGATAGTCACAATACTGTTGTCCAGGATTGACATGTAGATACAGAACACATCTTCGGCAAATACATGCTGTGGGTCTGGAGTCATGAAATCAGGCAGAGACAGTCAGTGCTAACCACAGTACTATTGTTCTTGCATCACATGCATAGACACAGAGTAAAATGATAACAAAATGCTGTTGGCCAAAGTCACATTTGGAGACAGGGAGCAGTTGAGTCATGACTACAAAGCTGTGAATCTGGACTCAATGTCGAGACAGAGAAGGTCAGTGGTAACTGCATTGCTGCGGTGTGGAGCCACATGGAGAGACAGAAGATATCAAAAGTTAAATAGAGAAACACAGAAACAAAGAAATCTGGCACAGCAGGAGGCCGTTCTTCCCATCAAGACTGGTCCACCATTCATCACGTACTTGAGTGGCTGTCCAAATCAATAGTCTAATCCTGCTTTCTGCACATGTTCCCGTTTGTCAGAATTACTTCATTCAGTCGCCTCTTGCGTACATTCAATGTTTTGGTATCAGTCTTTTCCTGTGGTGATGAATTCCACAGGGTCAACAATCTTTGGGTGAAGAAATAGCTCCTTGTCTCCGTACAAAATGGTCAAGCCGAATCCTCCGACTCTGATCCATGGTTCTGGGTATACCCACTATCAGGAATTTCCTGTCTGCATCTATCCTGTGTAGCCCCGTTAGAATTTTTACAAGTCTTTATGATATGCCCCCTCATTTTGTCTGAACTCCTAATCTTACTAATCTCCCATCATACGTCTGTGGGCCATCTTCGGATCAGCCTGCTAAAGCTTCACTGTACTCGCTCGAGAGCAAAAGCATCGTTTCACAGAAAGGAAAACCAAAACAGCACACAATTCTTAAGCCCTTGCTCATCAGGGATAGCAGACACTAAATTTTGGAGGGAAAGAAATGAAATAAAACAGGGGTGGACATTTGCAGAAAATAAACAAGGCTGTTCAAGGACATCTCACCTTCATACCAGGAGGATTGGGCCGTGAGGACGCAGATGTTATACTGTGATTTTGCAACGCCCTGGTTAGACCTCACCTAGAGTACTGGGTGCATACCTGAGCAGCAGATGTTTCGTAGGAGATGCTGACCTTGAAGCAACTCAAAGGTATATTTGTAAGATCGATGCCTGGATTTCAGTGGTTACGTTATGAGGAGAGGTTGAAGTAATCAGCCCTGTTTTCTCTAATATTTTCAAGATTTAGAGGTGACCTGATAGTAAACTTCAAGATACAAATAGGAATGGAGAATGCGACCAAACACAATATAATATAGCACAACACTGCAGTGTGGGAGCAGTCCACTTGGCATTTTTTTTTTGTATTCATTCCACTATTCAATGAGATTCTGACTGAACTGTGTCCTAATTTTATGAGAATGCTCCACACCCAACTCATTCATCTCAACTCCTGGCTGGTCCAGAATTTATTGCCCATCCCTAATTGAGAGTCAACCATATTGCCATGGTCTGAAGTCATATGTAAACCAGAGCAGTTAAGAATGGCAGTTCCCTTCACTAAACAACATTTGTGTCAACAATGTATTTATGGTCATTATTAAACTCTTAATGCCTGATATAATAAGGCCAAGCTGACCCTCCAAAGACCATCCCAGCCAGATTAAGCTACTACCCTGCCTCAATAGCTTTGTATTTCCCATGGCTTATGCACCCAACCGGAAGTTTCCGTTTACTGTGCACAATTTATCTTGACCAATTCACCAAACCTGCACATATTTGGACTGTGTACGGAACAGCAGAATATTCAGAGGAGAATTCCCTTTCCATCTACAATCTGTGTACTCTTCCATTACCCCTGGTGAGTAAGCGAGTGTCAATTCTTGCTGCAATTTTTTAACATTGGCGATGTGGTGATGGGTGCAATCAAGACATTTCAAGATGTTCAATGCAGATTGCAAGAAAAAAAACCTAATGTGGATATGGGTTGGAACTCCATCTGTAATGATGGAGATGTTCGCAGATATCAGGAGAATGTGAAAAGTCCACATCGACAATGTCCCGAGAGTGGAGCCAAACCTGATTGCCTTATGTAATGTGATGTTAGTGTGTTAACCATTGAGCCACCATGCAGCTCTGTGAAAGACTTTGAGATGAGATAAAGCTTCGTGAGCCTGATATGGTATGACATGACATCATATAATATAATATAATAAATATAATATAATATAATATAATAAATATAATATAATATAATATTATATTATATTATATAATATAATGTAATATAATATAACATAATATAGTAGAATATAATATAATATAATATAATAATCTATGCTGATGTGTTCGGTTTGTATATTAATCATTGGAATGTAAAGGAATGAGTTTGGTGTGGAGCATTCTCCTAAGATTAGGCCACAATTAAGTCAGAATCTCGTTGAATTGTGGAATGGCATCAGCGGCTCAATGGCCTGAATCTATACAATCCAGCAAGACTGGTCAGAAAAAGCAAAGAGATGTTCCCCACGAACAGAGGAGTCCAGAACAGAGACGCTCATAGGGTAAGAGATAAAGGATAGCTGTTTTGGCAGAAGGCAGGGAAAATTTCTTAACCAAGAGAGTGGGAAACCTTGGCAAACAATTGACACGGGAAGGACCCGAGGACAAAATGTTGAGATTCTTTAAGACGGAGTTAGACGTGGTTCTTGCAGTTCAATGGATGAAAATGTATGGGGAGAAAGCATGAAGAGGGGACTGAGTTGGATGACCAGCTATGATCATATTGAATTTTGCAGCAAAGTCTAAGAACAGAATGGACTGCTCCTGCTCATAGTTGACATGCTTCTCTTTGAAACGGACAAGAAAGTGACTCATTCGTGAATAGCTTGATAATTTTGTTCCAAGCCGACAAGCAGAATGGTAATCTGTTCCGTGAACTAGGTAAATATTTATGAAGCAGAAACCACAGTTCAAAATAACCTGCTGCAGATCAGGTGAAAGGTTCAGAAATACAAAAAGCAATTTTTCTTCATGGCCCATGAAACTTGCTGACTGGGTGCATCACTTAGTGCTGTTCTCTAGTTTTCAATATAATCAAACATATCGCTGTGGGTCTGTAATGACATGACGCCACACTGAGGTGGGACAGCAGAATGTCTTCCATAAAGAACATGAGTGAGTTGGACGGGTGTTTGCAGCAACTGGCAATGCTTACGATTGGATCTGCTTTCATTTCATAACTCTAGATTTTCGGAGAATCATGCGAACTTGCAGAGCAGTTTGTGACCCATTGAATCTGCATATAATCCGGAAACTATTTCGCAAATAGTTCCATGCTCCATCTCTCTCTCCATAACCCTCTCAAATGTATCCATTTCAAATATATATTCCGCTTTCTTTTGAAAGCTCTACTAGAATCCGCCTCCATTATTCTCCAAAGGAGCGTATTCCAAATTCTAACAACTTTCTGAGGAACGACATTTCTCCTTGCCTCACCCCTCACTGTCTTGCTCACAATCTTGGAATGTAACCCACTTGTTACTAGCAAATCAACAAGTGGAAGCAGAATCCGTCTTCACCCTGTGAAAATAGTTCATAATTTTGAGCACGTCGATAAGATCACCTGTGAATCCACTCTGTTTCAAGGAGAATAAGCCCAATTTCCATTACCTTTCCTAATATCAAAAATCCTTCTGTTGTGATCACTTAAATCTCTTTTGGACATTGTCAAGTAATTTACGATCCTTCCTTCCAGAGTATTGAAGAATAATAAGCAAGGTTTTTCAAAAATAAAGAGATACAAATTTTATTCTATAGTTTGCTTAATGTGTTTCATTGATTTGATTTGATTTATTGTTGTCAAATGTGCCTACGTACAGTGGAAACAGATTTGTTTTGTGAGCAGTAGAGGCAGATCTTTGCAAACACAGGCACTCTGTTCGCAGGGTGATTTAGAAAGAGAAAAGTACATATTGCCACACGTTAGAGTATTTTATAAAGGAATTAGACCCAAAACATGCAGAATTACATAGTAACATCAAGTGCACGCAGCATAGATTCGGGTTAGACTTTTTTGGTAATATCATATGTACTGGGATGTCTCACAGCTAAAATCTCGGGTTTGTACCAGTTGTGGCTGTGACGTGTCTGTGTATTCCTCTACCATCGACAGGATCCTTGCTTTTAATGTTCAGTTGTGAAACCTTGTAACAATTGAGAAGTTTTGCAGTTCGGTCTGGATAGGGGAGCAAAACAGAAGGATGGAAAACGCAACATTGGGCAGCAGGTGGTAATGATTGTGGGATTGTGCTGAAAGAGGAGGGGGAGCGTAGAAAAATATCAAAAGGTTTCATGCCCACTGAAAACGCAGTGGCATCTTCATTCTTTTCACTCTCCAGCCGTAACTGGATCTGGCCGGTCCAACATTTGTCGTTCATCCATTGATTTCCTTCTTTGAGAAATGTCGGGATTGGGCTCTTTCGTGAAACTACGCAGTCCATATGCAGGAGACTGACTCATGGTAAACTGTTAGGGTAAGAAGTCCAGGATCTTGAACAAGCAAAATAGATGGTGGCCGAGGGGTCGCACTATGATGGTGATGCCATTCAACATCAAGGGGCGACTGTGAGATTCTCTCTCAGTGAGAGACCTCGGATTTTGACAGTGAGATGATTCAGTAATGGTAATGCCATTAGAGGTCAAGATCACTGAACGAGTGAGCAGGGGGCTAACTCGGAAGGCTGTCGGAGGGGATTAAGTGACAAAGGTGTGAAATGCGAATCTGTGAGATGTTTTGATTAATAAAATCCGTGTTCGAAGTGGTGAAATTTGGGGGTGAGAGGGAGATGGCCGGTGCCAGAAGAGAGACTTGTTTTTGCTTTTTTTCAGAAATAATACTGGGGAGTCAAATCCTGGGATGTAACTGTGCCAGATCTTTGTGGCAACCAGGATAATCCCGGCGACTCACGGCTACATCCACACTCCACGTGTTGTCAGATGAGACGAACTGCATGATGGGTTGACGTTAGCCAACGCAACGGCCTCCCAACGTCTGTCAGCTGGAGAATTCATTTCAGCCTTTTCTGTGACAGCATCTGCTCAGGTACGCCAATCCCTAATACCAACACCAGGACCCCTGATTAAGAAAAACTTCGTCAATCACTCGCCTGGGTAGACATTCATGCGCATTTTTTCTTGCAGCCATAGTGATGTACGTCAATTGCATGTATTCTGTCACTGGTGGGAGAACAGGATCAATGAAGGGGAAGCGGATTAGAGGGCGTATGCGGATGTCAGAAGGCTTTCTTTCTCTCTTTCTCTGTCTCTCTGTCCCTCTCTCTCGCTCTCTCTAATACTGACACAGGCATCACATTGAAAATACAGACACCACACTGGGCACAGACTGATCTCACGCTGAACACACACTGATCCCACACTGATCACACAGACGCCAGACTGAACACAGAGGTTCCCAAACTGACCACACAGGCCCCACAATGAACACAGACACTCCCACACTGAATATTCAGACCAGACTCTCAATGCACACTGGCCCCGATGTGAAAACACAGATCCCAAACAGAAGACACGGACAGCAGAATGAAAGTACAGACCCCACTCTGAATACACAGAACCCACACTGAACATAAATACATTACTCTGAACACATAGACCCAATACTGAAC
Source organism: Chiloscyllium plagiosum (assembly GCF_004010195.1). Classification (NCBI taxonomy): domain Eukaryota; kingdom Metazoa; phylum Chordata; class Chondrichthyes; order Orectolobiformes; family Hemiscylliidae; genus Chiloscyllium; species Chiloscyllium plagiosum. Next base: position 8,356 of record NW_025211674.1, read on the forward strand.
ATGCGGACCCACATTTAATGCAAACTGATCCGACGTCTAACATACTGAACCAACTCTGAACACGCTGCCTCCACACTGAAGGCACAGACTCCAATCAAAACACATAGGCCCCACAGTGACCCCAAATTGAACACACAGACCCACCCTCTCACAAACCAATCTCCAACTTTGAAGTCACTCAAATCGTAATTAGCCTTCCTAATGTTGCACCCGAAGTTGTTAACCTCATAGTTCTCGAAATTACACCAAATCTGCTGTTCATTTTCCCACTCAGACTTCGTGCGTGCATCTCTGTGTGCTTCGTTATTTACCTGTCGACACTTCTCGCTTTAGATTAGCACGTGTGTCTGCTTTTGAGTGTTTGTCGCGACTTATATGTCTCTCAGTGTTTCTGTGTGTGTCCTTGTCAGTGTTCGTGCATGTATGTGTGCGTGCATCTGGGGTTGCTTATGCACGTGTTTATTGTCGTGTATTCATTTATCTCCGCGTTTCTCTGGGCATTGTTGTATGCCTCTATTTGCATATATTTGAGTGTGTGCGCACTTGTATGTATTCATATGCATTCTTGTGCGTATCCACGTTTGTGTACATCTCTTTTCTTCATCTTTGGTCCAAGGGATTTTTGCTGTTTTGAAAATAAATCCATGAGTGTATGGATCAAAGCCTCTCTCTTGCCCTTTATCTCTCTCTCTCTCTCGCGCGCGTTCGTGTTAAAGGAGATGCAATACCACAATCTGCTCGCCACCCCATATCACTGCACATGAACCACGTTTCTTTTTTGAGAAGGCATCAAAGCGTATGAATCTGTTAGGTTTCACTGTTAGCAGGTACAAACATACAACACAGGAACGGGTCCTTGAAAAGACGAGTTTGTGCTGAACATGATGTTAAAGTACACTCAACGCTTCTCCTGTTCTTGAACATATTCCTCCATTCCTTCCATATTCATATGCTTCTCGAAATGTTCCTGGAAGTCCTCTATCATATCTGGATCCACGATCACCGCTGACAACGCGTTACAGACTCATAGTACCGCCTGTGAAAACAAAAACTTGCTCCTCGCATTCCTTTGAAATTCCCCCTTTTACTTTGGATGCAGGCTCCCTAGTTTTAGACATTTCAACTCAGCGAAAATGATTGTGACCGCCAACCTTTTCTATGCATGTCATGATTTATTTTTTCAAATTCTAACCTCCGCCACTGCAGAGTTTTTCTGGAGTCAATTTATAGCTCGTGCCCTCTTAACCAGGTAGCATCCTGGTAAAACTCTTGTACACTCTTTCCATAGCTTCCAATTCCCTCCTGTAAACGTATTGCCCAGAAATGAACGTGTTGCCTGACCAATTCCTTATCAAGTTGCAACATGATATCTTGTCTATTGTGTTAAATTTCCTGAACATGATTCGAATTATCGAATAGTCCAGCACAGGCCATTTGGTCCTCGATGTTTGGTCGGCCTTTTCGTTGAAGCCCTACAGTGTGCAAACCGGCCATTCAACCCAACAAGAACACACCGACCCTCTGAAGATCAACCAACTCAGAGCGATTGCATTACCTCCCTTCCACCCGCCCCCCCACCCGCCCATCCTTCAATGAGATGCATGTACTAAGAATGAGACAGATAGTAGAGAATAGTCCATGGTGAAATGATACTTGTTGATATCACTGTGTAGCTTTATCAGTTATTCCTCTTTATGTGTGCAGAAGAAGAACATGTCGTCTATGTACCTGGTGTATGATGTTGGTTGGAGGTCCAGCGTAGAGAAGTCTTGTTGAAACTTATGCATGAAAATGTTGGCAAATTGGGATGCACATTTGGTCCACATGGCTGTTCTGTGAGTCTGGATGAAGATATGTTGTCGAGGGTTAAAGTGTTGTGATCAAGGATATAGTGTATGAGTTGTAGGATGGTGTTTGGAGATTGGCAGTTGTTGTTATTGGGTACTGAGGATGTTGCCACGATGACGTCATTGTGGGTATGCTGATGTAGAATGCTGAATCGTTAATTGTGAAGAGGAATGCTCCCGGTATGACTGGTCCATGGGTGCTGAAGTTTGGAAAGAAATCTGTCATGTCACGACAGAAGCTGGGGAATCCCCTGTACAGTGGGTTTCAAGATGCTTCGACATAGCCAGAGAGGTTCTCACACGGGGTCTAATACGATGGGTTAATACGATGGGCTGTCGTGGTGTATTGGCTTTGTGCATCGTTGGAATGCAGCAGAAGTCGCCTATGCGAGGAGTACGTGGGATGAGAGCGCGTGGGGAACTCTGAAGGACTGGATCCAAAGTCTTAGTCAATGTGTTTAATTCACGGGTGTGTTCTTTTGTCAGATTGGCGATAGTTGCCTGCAGTGTTCCTGGTTGTTCACTTGCAATAATCTATTCTATTTTGAATGAAGATGGCTCCTCCATTACCTGTTGGCTTGATGATAATGTTGTGATTGGCTTTGTGTTCGGCTGTCGTTGCCTTGAGAGGGGACGATGTTTTGCTCTATTTTGTGGGTGTGGCTGATGAATCTGTCATATATATATATATATATATATATATATATATATATATATATATTCTGACAGACTGAGCATGTATGTTAAACCCAGGGCAGTCACCCTCCGGTTGGGTCCAAGTTGACTCCTTCTTTGATCGATTCTGTATAGATTCCTGTGATGACTGTGGTTGTTCGTCAATGGGCTCATTGAGATCTCTGCTGGAACACTGAAAGAATTCCTGGAGTCTCATTCACCTGATGAATTTCTGTGTGTGTGCTGAAAGAATCACTGGGTACATTTTGGTGGTGGGGCAGAAATTGAGAAACCTTGCTCAGAACTTCAATCTCTTCTGGTCGAAGGGTGCGGTCCCATAAGTTGACAATGGACTTCCCCACAGTGATAACGTTTCCCACTGTGGTGCCAGGGTGGGCTTGGCTAGTGCTGATGGAAATACCAAGTTTATCCAGTTTTTTGTTCTTGGTGTGCATGTACGTGGTGTATTTTTGTCGCATTGCCTGTTTGGCAATGTCCCGTAACTGTACTGCTGTATACTGAGTGCAGGCTGACAGTGTGGACTCGATCTGAATTTCAAATTTGTGGTGTCTGCTGTGTAGTTGTTGCAGGAGATGACTGAGGGGTTTGTGAGAGATTCAGTGGCAAAGTCTCTCTGCGTAGCCTGTGTTGTAGGTCGGTTTGAGCGAGTTCGTGATTCGTAAATTTCTTGGAGACTTCCCTGTTTGCTTATTTTTCTTTAGAAACCTGATGTCTCTGTCAATATGTGCAATCTTCTGGGAGATCCATTCCACTATAAGCCAGCAGTTAATGCTGTCGATCACAGTCATGATTTGCAGATGCCGGTGTTCGACTGGGGCATACATAATTAAAAATCACATAACATCAGGCTATAGGTCAACATGTTGAATTGGAAGCACTAGCTTTCGGAGCGCTGATCCTTCATTAGGTGGCTGTGGAGTACACAATTGTAAGACACAGCATTTATAGCAAAAGTTTACAGTTTGATAATGTACACATTGGAAAATACCTTGACCATTTGTTAAGTCTCTCACTTTTTCGAATGACTATTCTAATTTCACTTCTTTCATATGTAAATCTCAAAATTATTTTTTAAAGTTACATTCTCAAGTGAGATTTTACTATTGGTGTCAGCTCAGGTAATGTATTGAAGGTGTTAGCCCCCTGAGTTCTGCTGTCTATGCTGTAATGTTTGACACAATTGTAAGAGACAGAATTTATATCAAATGTCTACAGTGTGATGCAACTGAAATTATACATTGAAAAAATACCTTGATTGTTTGTTGAGTCTTTCATCTGTTCGAATGCCATGGTAGTTTCACTTCTTTCATATGTAAATCACAAAACTTTATTTTTAAAATTTGCATTCTCAGGTTAAATGTAACAATTGGCGTTAGCTAGACAATATGTTGAAGGTATTAGCCCCCTGTGTTCTCTATCTGTGCCATAATGTGAAGATGGATTCTAGTCTGAGAAAAGAATTAATAGAATCTTACAAGAATTCATGCAGTTTTTGAGCAAAGTACAATACAACTCTGCAAGTACAAATTCACACCACAAACGTACGTGTGTATGTGTGTGTGTGCGCATGTGTTTGTGTGTTGCTGCGGTTGTTGACAATGTCTGTGAGAGAGTATATATATGTGTGCGTGTGTGAGTGCAGAGGGGTCTAAGTCTGTGAGAGGGCGCATGTGAGAGTGTGGGAGTGTGTGTATCAGTAGAATTGTATGTCTGTGGGAGTGTGTGTGTGTGCTATTGTGTGTTTTTATGTATGGTGTACGTGTGCTTTGGATGTCCTCAACCGGTACCTTGGGTTTGTTTCACACTACAGGTGACCCAATTGCACTATACAAAGAAGAACAAAGAACAAAAAAGAAGAAAGACAAGTTACAGCACAGGAACAGGCCCATCGGCCCTCATAACCTAAGACAACCAAATCTACTGTCTAAGCCTGTTGCGCAATTCTGCTCCCCACCTACTCATGCATCTGTCCAGACGTTGCTTAAATGAATCTACCATGCTTGCCTCTACCACCTCTACTGGCAACGTGTTCCAGCCACCCACCTCCCTTTGTGTCAAGTACATGCCACGTGTATCCCCCTTAAACTTTTCACCTCTCACGCTTGAAAGCGTGACCTCTTGTGGTTGAATCCTTCACCCTGGGAAAAAGCTTTTCTCTATCTACACTGTCTATACCTTTCATGATTTTTAAAATCTCAGGTCCCCCTCAAGCTTCTTTCTAATAAGAACTTAACCTATTCAATGTCTCTTCACAGATAGCACCTTCCATACCAGGAAACATCCTCATAAAAATGCTCTGCACGTTCTCCAAAGCGTGAGACCAAAACTGTACGCTGCATTCTAAATGCAGCCCAACCAATATCTTGTACACCTTTAACATGTCCTGCCAGCTCTTATACTCAATACCCCATCCGATGACGTCAAGCATATCATATGTCTTCTTGACCAGTATATGCACCTGTGCAGTAACCTTCAGGGTAAATTGGAATGCACTCCCAGACCTTTCTGTTCATCATCTTTTCCAAGGCTGTTCCTTTCACAGTAAATTTCGCTCTAGAATTAGACTTGTCTAAATGTATCATCTCCCATTTGTCTGGAATGAACTTCATCTGCCAATTTTCCACCCAAATCTCCAGTCGACCTATATTTCCCTGTATTTTTCACAGCCCCTTATGCATTCTGCTACTCCACCAATCTTCGTGTCATCTGCTAACTTGCTGATCATACCAACAGTGCCCTCTTCCAGATCATTTATGCATATCACACACAACAATGGTCCCAGCATTGATCCTTGTTGAATACCACCAGTCACCTTTCTCCATTTCGAGAAACTCCCTTAAACTACTACACTCTGTCTCCTGTTGCTCCACCAGTTCTTTATCTAGTTAGCTAGAACACCTAGCACACCATGTGACGTCAAACGCATTACTAAAGTCCATATATACGACTTCAACAGCCCTTCATTCATCTATCAACTTTCTCAAATAACTCTATTAAGTTGTTAAGGCACGATCTCCCCTGCAGAAAGGTATGTTGCCTATCACTGATAAACCCATTCTTTTCTAAATATAAATAGATCTTATCCATCAGTACCTTCTCCAGCAACATTCCCACCACTGAGGTCAGACTCCCTACTCTGTAGTTACCCAGAATAACCGTACGACTCTTCTTGTACAGGGGGACAACATGAGCAACCTTCCAGTCCTCTGTCAACTCATTTCTGTTTAAGGATGCCGCAAAGATATCGGACAGCATCCCAGCTATTTCCTCTCTCGCCTCCCTCAGCAACCTGGGATAGCTCCATAACACCATAAGACCATAAGACATAGGACTGGAAGTAAGGCCATTCTGCCCATCGAGTCCACTCCACCATTCAATCATGGCTGATATGGGCATTTCAACTCAACTTACTGCATTCTCCCCGTAGCCCTTAATTCCTTGTGACATCAAGAATTTATCAATCTCTGCCTTGAAGACATTTAGCGTCCCGGCCTCCATTGCACTCCGCGGCAATGAATTCCACAGGACCACCACTCTCTGGCTGAAGAAATGTCTCCGCATTTCTGTTCTGAATTTACCCCCTCTAATTCTAAGGCTGTGTCCACGGGTCCTAGTCTCCTCGCCTAGCGGAAATAACTTCCTCGCGTCCATCCTTTCCAAGCCATGTATTATCTTGTATGTTTCTATTAGATCTCCCCTTAATCTTCTAAACTCCAATGAATACAATCTCAGGATCCTCAGCCGTTCCTCGTACGTTAGACCGACCATTCCAGGGATCATCCTTGTGAATCTCCGCTGGACACGCTCCAGTGCCAGTATGTCCTTCCTGAGGTGTAGGGACCAAAACTGGACACAGTACCCCAAATGGAGCCTAACCAGAGCTTTATAAAGTCTCAGTAGCACAACGGTGCTTTTATATTTCAAC
>NW_025211674.1:15640-24280 GCF_004010195.1 Chiloscyllium plagiosum
TAGGCTTCCAGCATCAGTTTGAAGTGGCCCAATGTCTACTTTTGCCTGTCGTTTGCTTCTTATGTATTGAAAGAAACTTTTACTATCATTTCTAATATTACTGGCTAGCCTATCTTCATATTTGATCCTCCCCTTCCTTACTTCTATCTTTGTTATCCTCTGTTTGTTTTTGTAGCCTTCCCAATCTTGTGATTTCCCAATGCTCTTGGCCACTTTATAGGATCTCTCTTTTTCTTTTATAATTTTCTGACTTCCTTTGTCAGCCATGGCTGTCTAATACCTCCCTGGATAATCTTTATCTTCTTGGGGATTAATCCTATGTACAGTGTCCTCAATTATACCCACAAACTCCTGCAAGTTTTGCTCTACTGTCTTCCCCGCTAGGCTCTGCTTCCAGTCGATTTTCGTCAGTTCCTCTCCCATGCCTTCGTAATTACCTTTATTCAACTGTAACACCATTGCATCCGATTTTGCCTTCTCTCTTTCAAACTGCAGACTGAACTCTACCATGTTATGATCGCCGCTCCCTAAGTGTTCCCTTACATTAAGATCTTTTATAAAGTCTGGTTCATTACATAACACTAGGTCCAGAATAGCCTGCTCCCTTGTGGGCTCCATGACAAGCTGTTCCAAAAAGCCATCCTGTAAGCGTTCCATGAATTCCCTTTCTTTGGATCCACTGGAAACATTATTTGGCCATTCCATCTGCATATTGAAGTCTCCCATGATCACCGTGACCTTGCCTTTCTGACATGCCTTCTCTATTTCCCGGTACATGTTGCGCCCTTGGTCCTGACCACTGTTAGGACGTCTGTACATAACTCCCATCATGGTTTTTTTTTGCCTTTGTGGTTCCTCAATTCCACCCACACAGACTCCACATTATCCGACGCTATGGCATTCAGTGCCATAGATTTAATTTTATTCTTAACTAACAAGGCAATCCCGCCCCCATGCCCGCCTCCCTGTCTTTTCGATAAGTTGAAAATCCTTGGATGTTTAACTGCCAGTCCTGACCCTCTGCAACACGTCTCTGTGATGCCTACCACATCATAATCATTCACGATGACCTGTGCGATTAGCTTATCTGCTTTGTAACGAATGCTACGGGCATTCAGGTAAAGTGCCTTAATGCTAAATTTCTTATCATTAGAGATATTGGAAATCATAAGATGTCGTAAGATATCCTTCCTTTATGCTGCGTTCTCAGTCTGCCTCAAGTTTAAATCCGCCTGCTCACATGCTATCCTGCTGCTAATCTTTCCATTTAACTCCATACTCCCTGTCGCTTTCACTTTCCCTTCCCCCCAACTATCAGATCCTGGGGATTTGTCCACCCTAATAACCTCAAGCCTACTCAACACATCTTCCCTACGCATGTCAACGTGATCCAGACTGATCAAACTTCTGTCGCTAATCTCAACATTCGTCATGTTCCTCCCCTCAGTGAATAATAATGCAAAGTCATCTTTCAGAATATCACCCATTCTCACAAATCCTTCCTTCATTACCCTTTATTTGACCAATCCTTTCTCTGGTTAGCCTCTTGCTATTAAATTCACAATAAAATGCTGTGGGATTCTCCTTAATTCTCTTCGCTTCAGCTATTTCATGAGCTGTAGACACACAGAGACATCTCTACACGCAAAAGCTCAAACACTCACAAACGCTTAAACAAACAGACACACATGCATGCGCGCGCGCACACTCACGCACGCGCACACACACACGCAATTGCACACACGCACACACACAGAGGCACTTCTACGTGCGCGCGCACATACACAGGCAGTCCAAGACACACACACATACATATGCAGACACTCCCACAGACACACACATTCCTACAGACACACACTCGCAACTCATACATGCATCTTCTCACAGACAGAGCCCACCACAATCAAGTATTCTCTCTCACAGACACTCACAACCGCCCCCCCAAACAAGCCCACATGCACACACACACACACACACATATATATATATATATATATATATGTGTGTGTGTGTGTAAGGAGAATTTGTATTTGCAACGTTGCATTGCACTTTGCTCAAAAAGAGCATGAATCTATGTAAGATTCTGTGAATTCATTTTTTAAGATTAGAATCAGTTTAAACATTATGGCACAGCCAGCAGCACGGAATGGGCAAACACTTTCAATACATTATCTGTGTTGGCACCAATTGTTAAAGTTCACTTGAGAAGGTAACTTCCAAAAAAAGGTTTGTGATTTAAACATGAAAGAAGTAAAACCAATATGGTAATTTTAACAAATGAGAGACGAATCAAACAATCAAGGTATTTTTCAATGTATAATTTCATTTAAATGACACTGTCAATGTTTGCCATAGATTCTGTGACTTACAATCGAGTACTCCACAACCACTCGATGAAGGAGCAGCTCTCTGAAAGCTAGTACTTCTATTTAAACCTGTTGAACTAAAATCTGGTGTTGTGTGATTTTTACCAATCTATCTATGCCTTTCAGCATAGTTTACATGGTTATCAGGACACCTCTCAACCTTACTCACTTCAATGAGGAAAGACCTATCACCCTCAACCTTTTTGAACAAGACATTCCCTCCAGTCCAGGCAGCATCCTTGTAAATCCACTCTATATCCACTGTAAACCTTCCACACCTTTCTTGTAATGATGCGACCAGGAAGAAACACAATATTCCAAGAGTCGTCTAACAAGGCCTCTGTAGGGCTGCAGCATAATGCGTGGCTCTTAACCTTAATTACTCCTATCTTGAAAGATAACCCACTGTACGCTTTCTTCACAACCCTATCCACCTGCGTGGAAACATTTAGGGATGCATTAACATGAACCTCAAGTTACCTCTGTTTCTCCACACCTTCAACAATCCTGCCTTTAACCATGTAATCTGCATTTAATTTCCACCTACAAAGACAAATCACTTCACAGTTTTCTAGGTTGAACTCTATCTGCCACTTAACAGCGGAACTCTGTGTAGTTGCAACCTAAAGCATCTCTCCACATTATTCACAACTCCACCAAAGTTCGTGTCATCAGCAGGCTGACTAACGCACCCTTTCACCTTCTCATCCAAGCCATTTATAAAAATCACACACAGCAAATATCCTAGAACGTATACTAGCAGAACAGCGAGCTCCAGGCTGAATACTTTCCATCAAGCGTCACACTCTGTCTTTTTATGGGCCAACTATTTATGTATTAAGACAGCCAGGCTTGCCTATTTCCAATACGAATGTATTTTCTGACTGAGGCTACCATGGGGAACCTCATTAAACGCCTTAATAAAATCCATATATAATGCACCCACTGCTCTACCTCCATCAACAGGTTTTGTCACATCCTCAAAAAAATTAATAAGTTTTGTGAGGGGCGTCTCCCGAGCCGCACAACGTGGTTCTGACAATGTCTAATCATTTATAGTTTTCGAAGCAATCGCAAATCCTGTCTCTAAGAATCCTCTCCAATAATTTGCCCACTACTGCCTTTAGACTATCTCGTCTGTCATTCCCAGGATTAACCCTATCACCTTGTTTGAACAAAGGAATAACTTTTTCCACCCTCCAATCATTTGGCACAACTCCAGTTGGCAGTCGCAAAAGCAGCAGAAACCCCTTTCCAAGCTTTCTGCTGTTACCTATGGAATATTCCATCTGACTCATATTATTTAACAATCCTTACTTATTTCAAAATTTTCAATCCATCCTCCTTCCGAACTTCAACCTTTTCCAGCTATCAGTCTGTTTCACGGTGTCCTCAGAAACGTCAATTTTATTGCAGGAGCGAATACTAAAGTAAAGTATTCATTATAGAGGTCCTCTGACTCCAGGCGCAAATTCCGTTCACTATCCGTGACTGACACTACCGTTATTCTGGCCGTCTTCTTGTTCCTCATACAAGTGTAAAACGCTTAAGGATTTTCTTAATCCTACCTTTTAATTTTTTTTTGTTTGTTTTTACCTTATATCTCTCATCGGTCCGCTCTTCAATTCCTTCTTGGCTGATTTTTAACCCTCTGAAGGCCTGTCTGATCCTTGCTTCCTCAAGCTTAAGTAAGCTTCTTTCTTCCTCTTGACTAGATGTTTCACATTCCTTGTCACCCAAAGTTCTTTAAACCTACTATCCCTTCCTTGCCTCAGTGTGACAAACGTGTGCAGCACTACTAGTAGGTGCTTCTTAACCAACCTCCAAGTTGTGTTGTGCTTTTCCCTGAGAACATCTTTTCCAAATTTAGGCGCCCAGTTCCTGCCGAATGGCATAGGAATTCCCCTTCCCCCAATTAAACACATTCCATTCGGTCTGCTCCTACCATTCTCCATGAGTACAGTAAAGATCATGGATGTGTGACCACTATTATCGGAGTGCTCTACCAGTGAGAGATCTGACAGCTGGCAGTGTTTGTTGCCAAGCACCAAATCCAATGTAGCCTCCCGTCTCATAGACCTAACGCATATTGCATCAGAAACCCTTCCTGGACGCACGTGACAAAAACTGCTCCATTCAAACGATCTGAACTAAGGAGGATCAAACTTAATTATAGAAGTTAATGTTACCTATGGCAACAACCTTTTTACTTGTGCACTTCTCCAATATCTGTCACACAATCTGCTCCTCCGTGCCTCCGTTGTGATGGGGGCCCTAAAGAAGTCTCCCAATAAAGTGATTGGTCCTTTCCCGTTTCTGACTTCCACCCATACATACTATGCAGACAAAACCACTTCGAAAATCAACCTTTCTTCAGCTATGATGCTATTCCTGATTAACAATGCGGCTCCTCCTACTCTTTCACATTCCCGCAATACCGTTCGAAACATCTAAGCCCTGAACATCCAACAACCATTCATTCCACAGTGATATCCAGGTTTCCATACATTGTTGAGATGACAGATTCCTTCAGTCCTAAACTCATGTTCTTTCGATGTTTGGACGGTGCCTTTTCTTCTCTGATTTTCCTGTCATTGAAACACGTCTCGTATCATACAGTACTTTACTGCAGGAAGTTCAATCTTAAAACGTGCATAAATTTTAATTCTGAGCCATATTTGAAAAGAGGAATATTATCGTTAATGTTAACAGTTAAACACAGTAGAGCATCCACCTGTGGGCGCGTTGAGAGATACGTTACGAGAACAAACCAAATTGATGCTTCTCTATTCGAGGCAAATTGATTGAGTTCACAACAGAGCAGTGTTCTTGAAGTGGTTACTGAAAAACTTTGTAAAGACCAGAACTGTGTGCAGAGCTCCCCTGGCGCAGTCGATTGGGATTTGCGGAAGGTCTTTTCATTTGTGAAAGATCTGAGAGGGGAGATAGTGAGCCTCTCGAGCAGTTTCCATTCAGGGAGTGAGAAGTTTAGATTACTCGATTAGATTACATTACAGTGTCGAAACAAGCCCTTCGGCCCAACAAGTCCACACCGACCCGCCGAAGCGAAACCCACCCATACCCCTACATTTACCCCTTGCCTAGCACGACGGGCAATTTAGCATGGCCAATTCACCTGACCCTGCACATCTTTGGACTGTGGGAGGAAACCGGAGCACCCAGAGGAAACCCACGCAGACACGGGGAGAACGTGCAAACTCCACACAGTCAGTCGCCTGAGGCGGGAAGTGAACCCGGGTCTCAGGCGCTGTGAGGCAGCAGTGCTAACCACTGTGCCACCGTGCCGCCACAAAGTTGTTGGAAACCTTTGCCGGATTATAGTTGGACTGATCCCCAGATCCTTCATTCAGTTACGTTTTTAATCAAAGAGTTATTGGGATTTGGAAGGTGCTGCCTGGGAGAGTGATGGGGGTATATTGCATACGAGATTTCAAAAGAATGGATTTCAGAATGGCAGGCTCATTCAGAAAGTAAGGAGGTAGGGGATAGAGAGAAATTTAACTGTCTGTATAAAGAATTGTCTGTCTCATAGAATGCAGAGGATGGTGATTGTTGATAAGTTTTTAGCCTGGATCTCGGTGACCAGTAGTTTTCATCAACGGGGCGGAAGTGTGTATAGCAGACGCTGGAGATTAGAATCAAGTTTAGAGTGGTACTGGAAAAGCACAGCAGTTCAAGTAACATCCGAGGAGCAGGAAAATTGAAGTTTCACACAAAAGCCATTCATCAGGAATCCAGATTTTCCTGATTCTCGGATGCTGACTGACCTGCTGTACTTTTCCAACACCTCTCTCATCTTGACCAGTGGTTTTCCACAGGGATGTGTTTAGATTAGATTACATTACATTACAGTGTGGAAACAGGCCCTTCGGTCCAATATGTCCACACCGACCCGCCGAAGCGCAACCCACCCATACCCCTACATTTCCCCCTTACCTAACACCATGGGCAATTTAGCATGGCCAATTCACCTGACCTGCACATCTTTGGACTGTGGGAAGAAACCGGAGCACCCGGAGGAAACCCACGCAGACACGGGGAGAATGTGCAAACTCCACAGTCAGTCGCCTTAGGCGGGAATCGAACCCGGGTCGCTGGCGCTAACCACTGTGCCACCGTTCTGAGACCTCTGTCTTTTGCGATTTATATGTTTGGAGTTAATGAATAAGTGGAAAGTTTGGTTAATAATTTTTCTGGTAACATGAAGATTGGTGGAGTTGGGAATGGTGTGCAAGGCTTTGTTGGTTGCAACAGGACATGGATAAGATGCGGAGCTGGGCGGAGATGTCGTAAATCGAAGGTTGCATTGGAATGCATATTACAGCGTTAACAGAGGAATCTTTGTATACACTTCTATTGTCACTCAAACTTGCCAACTACGTTGATTGAGTTGTTAAGTTAGTGCACAGTGAGTTGCCTTTCATAAGCAGGGAGATTGAGTTAATGTTTGGCGAGGTTATGCTTCAGCTCTGTAGAGACCTTGTTAGACGACTTTTTAAATATTGTGTTCTGATCTGGTCGCCTCATTACAGAAAGGGTGTGGAAGCTTCAGAGTAGGTGCAGAGGAGATGCACCAGATACTGCCTGGACTGGAGTGCATGCCTTTTGGAGAAAGGTTCCGGGGAGCTCGGGTTTTTCTCACTGTAGAGAAGAATGAGATGTGATTTAATAGAGATATGCAAGATGATGAGAGACATAGATATAATCAATAGCCAGAGACTATTTTCCAGGGTGGAAATTGATAGGAGAAAGGTTTCGGAGCATGTCAGAGTTACGTTTTTTACACAGAGATTGTGGGTGCGTGAAATGCACTGGCAGCAGTGGTAGTAAAGTCAAATACATTAGGGACATTTAAGCGACGCTTGGATTGGCATACGGATGATAGTAAAATGTAACATATGTAGGTTTGTTTGATCCTAGAGAAGAATAAAAGGTGGTTACAACACTGAGGGCCAAAGGGCATGTTCTTTGTTCTTCCTGTTCTATGTTCTATGTAAATTTAGAAATACATTTAAAAGGGACGGATGCAGAGGGGTATGAAAATAAGGATGGAGAATCTACCAAGCTAAGCAGGTGTTACATGGGCCAGAAAAGACAAAATTTGTCAAATGGCCTTCTCCTGCATTGTAAAATCCTATGATTCTGAATACGACGGGCAGGGGTTCAAATCTTGTTCAAAAACGAATAGTTTCAAGACCAGTTTTAAAGGAGGATGCAACCGTGGTTAGTGTTATGACGGAGATATCCACGCTTAGAGTACAGACATCTTGAGGCACGAACAACAATATAGGATCAAAAATATAGCATCGAATACAGAAAGCCAGATGTGAAAGAGCTCAGATGTCGCAAAGATTTTCAATCCGTCGCCTCTTGCAGAAATCAGATCAGAAACCGGAGGAGTGAAGTAGCCAACTGAGTTCATTTAGTTTGCTTCACTTCAATGAGATCGTGGCAGATCTCATCATCCACAATTGCATTTTCACGCCTTTTTCTGGTAATTCCTCGCTTCCCTTATGATTAAAAATCTGTCTGTGTTACCCTTGAATGAACTGAGTGAGGCAGCCTCGACAGCCCTCTGCGGTGAAGAATTCCACACATTCACTTCTCTCTGAACGAAAAGGTTCCTCCTTTATCTGTGAGTGTCGACTCAGCTACTCTTTATTCTGAGATGATGTCCTCCGAACTTAAAATTTCGCAGGACAAGAAAACTGTACCCATCAGGTCCTCTCAGTATCTTTCATGATTTAATACGCTGCCCGTGCATTCTTCTAACCTCCAAGAAGTACTTTCCCAACCTACTCAACCTTTCCTCCAATACAGTTCCGGGATAAGTGATATCAGCCGCATGATCTTTCTCTGGACAGCGCCTAATGTCAGTTTGTCGTTCCTCAGATAAAGCGCCCAAGAATGGTTAAAGTATTTCAATTCTTCTCTGACATGAATCTTTCTTCATCGGTGAAGAAAGATGTATGGTGTATGGTGGGATCTCATGCATTTTCAGCAAGCACGCTTCCATTCGTTTCGAAGTTGGAGTTAAGTACGACCAAGAGTGTTCAGAGCCGTTGTTCCACAGGTCTGATGAAGCTAAGACTTGAACCCAATCCTTCCAGCTCCTAGCTACGGACATTGCCATTGCACACTTTGCAGGTACAGCATGCTGATAGGACATCTGGGAGATCCTCTTCATCAACAATATTTGCAATATGAAAGAATGCAATTATACAATTTTAGACCGGCTGAGAATTCCGATTAA
>NW_025211675.1:0-3043 GCF_004010195.1 Chiloscyllium plagiosum
CAACTTGCCCACCGCCGAGGTCAGGCTCACCGGCCTATGGTTCCCTGGCTTGTCTTTACCACCCTTCTTAAACAGTGGCACCACGTTTGCCAAACTCCAGTCTTCCGGCATCTCACCCGTGTCTATCGACGATACAAATATCTCAGCAAGAGGCCCAGCAATCACTTCTCGAGCTTCCTACAGAGTTCTGGGGTATATCTGATCAGGTCCTGTGGATTTATCTACCTTTAACCATTTGAAGACATCCAGCACTTCCTCCTCTGTATATCGGGACATTTTGCAAGATGTCACCATCGATTTCCCTACAGTCTATGTCTTCCATATCCTTTTCCACAGTAAATACTGATGCAAAATATTCATTTAATATCTTCCCCATTTTCTGTGGCTCCACACAAAGGCCGCCTTGCTGATCTTAGAGGGGCCCTATTCTCTCCCTAGTTACCCTTTGTCCTTAATCTATTTGTAAAAACACTTTGGATTCTCCTTAATTCTATTTGCCAAAGCTATCTCATGTCCGCATTTTGCCCTCCTGATGTCCCTCTTAAGTATACTCCAAATTCCTTTATACGCTTCTAAGGATTCATTCAATCTATCCTGTCTATACCTGACATATGCTTCCATCTTTTTCTGAACCAAACCCTCAATTTCTTTAGTCAGACAGCATTCCCTATAACTACCACCCTTCCCTTTCAACCATGACAGGAAGTTACAGCCTGGAATCTCATCGCGGTGTTCAGGGTGGTTTATGTACAGAATAACAGATAGCCTGGAGTGAGTTACAGCCTGGAATGTAATCGCAGGGTTCAGGATGCGTTATATACAGAACAACAGATAGCCCAGAGTGAGTTAAAGTCGGGAATCTAATCGCGGGGTTCAGGGTGGTTTATATACAGAATAACAGATAGCCCAGAGTGAGTTACAGCCTGGAATCTAATCGAGGGGTTCAGGGTGGATTATATACAGAATAACAGATAGCCCTGAGTGAGTTACAGCCTGGAATCTAATCGAGGGGTTCAGGGTGGGTTATATACAGAATAACAGATAGCCCAGAGTGAGTTACAGTCTGGAATCTAATCGAGGCGTTCAGGGTGGGTTATATACAGAATAACAGATAGCCCGGAGTGAGTTACAGCCTGGAATCGAATCGAAGGGTTCAGGGTGGTTTACATACAGAATAACAGATAACAAGGAGTGAGTCACAAAATCACGGAGTCATACAGTCATAGAGATGTACAGCATGGAAACAGACCCTTTGGTCCAACCCGTCTATGCAGACCAGATATCCTAACCTACTCTAGACTCTTTTTCAAGCACTTGGCCCATCTCCCTCCAAACCTTCCCATTCATATACCCATTGATCTGCATTTTAAATGTTGCAATTGTACCAGCCTCCACCACTTTCTCTGACAGTTAATTCCATTCATGTACCACCCTCTGAGTGAACAAGTTGCCCCTTCGGTCTCTTTCATATCTTACCTGTGCCCTCTAGTTCTGGACTCCCCCACCCCAAGGAAAAGACTTTGTCTATTTATCCTATCCGTGCCAGTCATGATTTTATAAACCTTGATAAAGTCACCCCTCAGCCTCTGA
Source organism: Chiloscyllium plagiosum (assembly GCF_004010195.1). Taxonomy (NCBI): domain Eukaryota; kingdom Metazoa; phylum Chordata; class Chondrichthyes; order Orectolobiformes; family Hemiscylliidae; genus Chiloscyllium; species Chiloscyllium plagiosum. The sequence continues at coordinate 1,591 of NW_025211675.1, forward strand.
TGTTCCAGGAAAAGCAGCCCCAGCCTATTCAGCCTCTCCCTGTAGCTCAAGTCCCCTAACCCTGGCAACCTCCTTGTAAATCTTTTCTGAACCCTTTCAAGTTTCATAACATCTTTACGATAGGAAGGGGACCAGAATTGTACGCAAAGGGGCTCAAAACTCTGACCAATAAAGGAAAACATACCAAACGCTGCCTTCATTATCTTATCCACCTGCCCCTCTAAGCTCACGGAGCTACAAACCTGCACTTCAAAATCTCTTTGTTCAGCAACTCTCCCTCGGACCTGACCATTAAGTGTGTAAGTCCTGCTCAAATTTGCTTTCCCAAAATGCAGCACCTCGTGTTTATCGAAGTGGAATAGAATTGAAGGTTTTGGGGTGTTTTTGAAACATCCCAGTCACACATACATGGAAGTGAGTTACACGTTGGAATCTAAACGCGAGGGTTCCGGGTGATTCATATAATCCCGACAGTGGGGAAACAAGCTCTTCAGCCCAACAAGACCACACTGACCCTCAGAAGAATAACCAATCCAGACCCATTTCCCCACATTTACCCCTGACTAATGCAACTCACCGACACATCCCTGAACACTGTGGGCAATTTTAACAGGGTTTGGATTGGATGGTTAATATACAGAATAATAGATACCCAGGAGTGTGATACAGACTGGAATCTAATCAAAGGATTGAGGTGGCTAATGTGCAGAGCCCCTTAAAATTGGAAGTCAGTTACATATTGGAATTTTATCAAGGGGTTTTGGGATGATTATGTGTAGAGTAACAGATACCAGGAGTGAGCAAATTGAGGCTATTGGGCAATTTATAGACAGAGCAACGGGATACGAGGGGAGAGAAAGCTGAGGAGAAAGTTCCCACCATGGACCAACTCAGCAATGAGCTGAGCCAGACAGGATTCAACTGCTGTATGTGAAGGTTTCCATGTGTTCTGAAAGACGGGAGAGAAACAGGCAGATACCCACACTTTCTATGATGTTGCATACAAATGTCTGAAGGACAGGGAATCCCTAAGCAGAGACGCAGAGTTAAACTCTGTTTAAACTCTCTCCATCACACACACAAACCCACACACATAGAAACTGAATATAATGTGGAGAAATGTCCATGTGCAGCACAGATTTCCAAACTAACTCAGTGACAGACGAAAACCCCGTTCTCTGCCCAGTCCCCACTTCCAGACCCAGGGAGGTTTTGTCCCTGACCCAGGGCAGGTTTCTGACTGGATATTATTACATTCCAACATGAAGGTACTGAGAGTAACAGTTTGCTACATCCCGTCATGTCATCTACTTTGCTGTCAGTGTTTTGTGAATTATATTGAAAACATTGGCAGGTGCAAGAGAATATTCTGGAAGATGATTTGCAATAAGAATAGAAAAAGCTGAAAGTTTCTGTGTAAAATGATGAGAAATTCTGAAACAGTATTGTTCAG
>NW_025211675.1:3683-7075 GCF_004010195.1 Chiloscyllium plagiosum
GGGCAGAGAGAGAGGTGGCAGAAAGAGGGCGACAGATAGAGGGGGTCAGAGAGAGAGGGACAGAGAGTGAGGGGAAAGAGAGAGAGGGGACAGAGAGAGAGGGGGACAGAGAGAGAGGGGGACAGAGAGAGAGGGGCAGAGAGAGAGATGGGGGCAGACAGAGGAGGACAGAGTGAGGGGTACAGACAGAGGAGGACTGAGAGAGGGGGACCCAGAGTCTCTGATGAACACACACACAGTAAATCTTCTCATTGTAAACATTATAGCAATCTGATGCGAGTATAGTTTGCATATGAAAGTAAAGTTTGCAATACTCTCTATGCTGGTCAGATAGTGCAGTTTACTGAGCAACGCGCTTGCATGCTATGCACAGCTCTCCACGCTGGGCTGTCATTTTGTCCCAGTTTATGAGGAGGATAGTGAGGTTGAACAACCCTATTGTAACCAATGGTATAATGGGGTTCTGTTTAAATGCATCCAGGCATCATCTAAATTTGATGAGAAGTATGGAGAAGCCTTTTGAATTTCATTTGAGAAAGTGGCTAATGCAGTGGCAAATGATCATGTGGATTTAGTTGATCCAAACAAAGCTGATAGGTATTTGCATCCCTATCGGAGACGGTACCTGGCCAGTATGGGGTGGTGAAGAAAGCCATCTGAAGTGCATATTAGCTTGGGCCAGAAGCCGACAGACAGCATTTCAGGAATCGAAAAAAGGGTCGCTGGTTAAACGCACATTGAGTTTGAAAGGATCAAACAAAGTAATTTTGAAAGGTGGGTAAGGGTATTAACTTAGAGCAAACCTATGACCCTCTTAGAGAGATTCTTATATTGGAGAAGATCAACAATTCACTTCCTGCAGTCGTGAGAACTCGTGTGGAGAGCAGAGAGAAACAATGGCAAGCTTAGAAGCTGAAATGGCTGATGATGATGATTGAGTTCTGAAATCAAAATTTGGTTTCTGTGAGAGATTGAGAAGAATGTGCGAGACCTTCTTAAAACATATCCCTGTGAGAGTAAGGTTTACTGGCATAGGCCAGGAGTAGCAGGTAAAGAGGTTAGAGCATTAAGAGGTACAGAAGCATGTAATTCTTTTATGCTGAGACATGAGGAGCTATGTCTTTCAGAGGGACTATTGGAGAGATGAAAAGTGCTCCATTATGTAATGTGTGGTTGGAGTGAACAGTGGAAACATCAACAGATTTATTCCACAATGGGGAAGGAGGCTTTGAGCTTGGGGTTGGTGTTACAACATTTCAGCATTTAAATTGCGAATAACATACATAAGACAAAGCTTTATCACTGATCGTGACCCCTGAAAGGTTTTAGAGAAGTTTAGGGAGAAAAATACCAGTCTGTTTCGATTGAGCTTATTATTGCTGCCATTCCGTTTGAAATCATACAGGTGACAGGGCGAGAAACTCTACGTTTTTACACGTTGTGGAGACTTGCATGAAGAAAGACAAAGGCATTCTGTGGCAGGAGTAAAATGCCTGAAATCGAAACTAGTTGTGAACATTTGTATGCTCACAGTCAATGTAATGTAGATGCATTTCAGTCTACGAATAGAGGAAGATTAGGAGGTCTAAAATGAATCCACCTTTGTATATTGATGGATTCTTTTATTAAAGATGGAATTGTGAGAATACTATCACTGTAAAAAGGTTATTTTCTCTTGGGTTCTTTTTTTGAATAGAGGTTTTAAAGGCAGAGGTGCAGAACTGCTGTCTGAAAACATTCCAAGTAAATAACTGAGAAAGCCTTTAGGTTTCATTAAAACGGTGGTAACAATGGAAGGGCAGTAGCCAGCTTTCCCAGACCAGGGTTTCTCATTTTGTTTTTAGCTGCAGCATTCAGAAGCTGCTGGGGATCCCAAAAGGGTGGGAAGTTTTATTACATGATCCCCAGCTGCTTTTCTCTGAGATCTGTGTTGATGTTGTTTTCTGCTGGATTGGAAAACTGCTGTAAGGATCTGTATTTGCATATATCTTTGTACTAAGTGGTGTAAACCAAGAAGGTACGGTATCTAATGTTTGTGTAAGTGTTCTGACATATAAGCTATCCCCAAAATGTTCTTTTCTTTTATTGTATTTTAACTAAAGCATTTTAACAGATTATATTTTGCTCAATGTCGAGTGGTTTGACCAGTAACAACATATCTGGAATGCACACTTCACATCTATATTCAAAATAAGGAAAGGTGTGGGTCTAAGTGGCCTTCTAAAAACATTCTGGGGGGTTCTGGTCTGGTTCACAAGACTTCTACCGAGGGGATTATGACTGACTCCTGTAATTGAAAATTTAGTGGAGTGGCTGGGGATGGTTTGCTGGAGGTTGTGCTGTGAGCTGCCTCAGACATTCAGGGGGACCTGAGGATTTGGTGACCCAACTCTGGATGGAGCATGGGGACTGTAGTTACAGCATCTGGGTGTGTAACATGAACAACAAATGGAGCAGAGGCTGCAGAGAGGGGAAGCTCTGAAACCATGCAGTGAGTGTGTGTGGGGAAAGGGATCTGCTGTATCCGCATCGGGTTTTCCAGAAACAGCTTCCCAAGCTCCACTTAACCCAGGAGCAGAGTGTGAGGGGACCCTGACTGAACAAGGAGCTGGTCACAGAGCGGTGTCACCTCCTTCAACACAACCTGCAGCTTCACACCGGGGGAGGGTGGCTGTTAGCGTCACTGTTTCATTCAGCTTCGATGATCCAAAACTTTCCAGGCAGGACTAGGTGACATATCCATCATTTCCCAGTATCTCAACATCAATGTCACCATACGGTGATGGAGGATATATATGGTGGATGAGGTAAATAGATTGTTTCTCCCTCAGCAGGGAGCTGCCGTGTGTATCCAGTATAGTGGGATTCCCGATGGTGTACATGGCATCTGCAGAGTACCCATGTCAATGGGGAGAGGGAGAGGAACTGATGGAGCTCTCTCTCTCTCTCTATTCATGTTACACAGTACTTCATGTTGGTGAATACCCACTGTCCTGGCAGCAGTCACGACCTCTTCATTCAGAAGCAGTCAGCCATTCCCATGGGGTCATCGGGTCTCCACGTAGAAAAAATTGAATATATCTTGGATAAAGGCCGTCCCCTTGATGCATGTGTCAAAACACCATCGCCACCACCAATCAACCACATCAAAGTATTCCATGTGTACGGAGAGAAATAGGGTCACTTGGAGTGTCTGGGAGCTGACGATCAGGGATGGATCAAAGCCTCCCATGTCTGTACGGATCTGAGTGAACCCCCCAGTACACAGTATCATTAGGTCATGTAATCCCTCTCCATTTCAGTAACATACTGTCTTCCATTATTCCTGTAAATGGAATGACAGGTTATATCATGTTAAATTCCACCTACCAAACTATTATCTATTGTCTTTA
>NW_025211675.1:7317-13991 GCF_004010195.1 Chiloscyllium plagiosum
GGGGGCATTCTAGCGAAGTTTGCCGATGATACGAAGTTAGGTGGGCAGGCAGGTAGTACTGAGGTGGGGAGGCTGTAGAAGGATCCAGGCAGTTTGGGAGAGTGGTCTAGGAAATGGCTGATGGAATTCAATGTGAGCAAATGCGAGTTCTTGCACTTTGGAAAAATGAATGCAAGCATGGACTGCTTTCTAAATGGTGAGAAAATTCATAACGCCAAAGTACAAAGGGATCTGGGAGTGCTAGTCGAGGATTCTCTAAAGGTAAACATGCAGGATGAGTCCGTGATTAAGAAAGCGAATGCTATGTTGTAATTTATCTCAAAAGGGTTGGAATATAAAAGCAGCGATGTGCTACTGAGACTTTATAAAGCTCTGGTTCGGCCCCATTTGGAGTACAGTTTTGGGCCCCACACCTCAGGAAGGACATATTGGCACTGGAGCGTGTCCAGCGGAGATTCACACGGATGATCCCTGGAATGGTAGGTCTAACGTACGAGGAACGGCTGAGGATCCTGGGATTGTATTCATTAGAGTTTAGAAGGTTAAGGGGAGATCAAATAGAAACTTATAAGATAATACATGGCTTGGAAAGGGTGGAAGCTAGGAAGTTGTTTCCGTTAGGCGAGGAGACTAGGACCCGTGGGCACAGCCTTTGCAGTCGAGGGGGTCAATTCAGAACAGAAATGCGGAGACTTCAGCCAGAGAGTGGTGGGCCTGTGGAATTCATTGCCGTGGAGTGCAGTAGAGGCCGGGACGCTAAATGTCTTCAAGGCAGAGATTGACAAATTCTTGATGTCACGAGGAATTAAGGCCGACGGGGAGAATGCAGGTCATGATTGAATGGCGGAGTGGAATCGACGGGCCGAATGGCCTTACTTCCACCCCGATGTCTTATGGTCTTATGGACATCACCAAACTCATCATCTTTATATCTGTTCCATCCTCCTGATCATTAATATAGACTGTAGATAGTTGAGTAGCCAGCGCTGGTCACTTTTTGACCCTACTGGTTACGTTCTCTCTAACTGATTGAGACTGATTTATCCTGAGTGCCTGCTTCCTGTATGATACCCAGGCCTCCCCCATTCCTGGGCAACACAGTCGAAGGGTTGAATAAGAACAAGTGGCATCTGTGAGGAATCCAACCCCTCGATGAGGCTGATGTCAACGCGGCGTCTTTTCCACTTTCCTGCCATCTCTCCATCCTAAAACTCTAGTCTCTTGTTGTAGATTGCGACACATGAGCCTTGCATAGCTACACCAACACTCCCTACCTTTCTACTATATCCTTTTATAAATAAACACTGAAGTTATGCTTACATTTCTCATTACTTGCAGTACCCGCAGGCAGATCTTCTGTGATATGCAAGCAGACACCCAGATCCCTCTGCACCTAAGCACTTTGAACTTTCTCTCCATTCAGATAATAATTTGTCTTTCTAGTATACTGGCCAACTTGAATAGCCCCATATTTATTCACTTTAATTTTCCTTGCTAAATGTTGGCTCATTCACCCAACCTATCCATATGTTTTAAAATCTCTTGCATCATCATTCCGGAGTAATTTCCCACCGATGTTAGTGTCATCTGAAAATGTGGCATTGTATTTTCTCTCCCGTCAACCGAGTACAGTAATACCATCGATTGCAAATGGTTCAGGCATGAGTACTGAAATCAATGGCACAAACTGCATTTGCCAAAAGAAAATGACACATTTATTCCACCTGACTATATTTTGTTGGATAACCAATCCTCCATCCAAGCTAATAAATTGCTCCTAAACACATGTTGTCTGATCTTACCATTTACTCTTTGGAGAAGCGACACATCCGATGCCTGCAGGAAGACCAGATATGTTCCATCTCCAGGATTCCCACTAACCACCTTGTTTGTGACATCTTCAAATAACTCAAGCAAACAATTCAAACATGGTTTAGCCTTCGTAAAACCATGTTGACTCTGACGAATTGTGGTTTGAGTTTGCAAGTGTCCTGAACCATGGACTCTAAACATTTGCCTTAAATTACAATAGTTTATTGTTACACTTTCCTCCCTAATGCACACCATTATTACAAGCTCTTCCCTTTTGAAAACCTTTATATTTTCTTTGAATTCCTGATTAATGGGCACAAGGCTTTAAGAGATCTGCTCCAATTGCTGAATAAGAACCACGTGTGGCTGAATGGATGCATCATCCTGCTGGTGTACAATATCAATGGGCTGACGTCTTTCTGGTGTTCCCATGTTGCCATCTCCAAGGCCAGAATAGCCACCTCCTGTTGATGCTTTAGAGGATTCGGAGATTATGGAATCTTCCTGTTGCTGTGTAACATTTTGAGGGGCTGATGGGTCTTCTCATACTTCTCCATAACTGGTGGATATACTGAACGGTCTCCTCATGTATCCCGGAGATGGGACCGAGGGATTGATTGGTCTTCTCTTGTTCACATACAATAGACACGTGTCTAAATTACCTCTTCCTTTCTCATGAAAGAAGTCTCAGATAGTTTTTATCCTTATCCAATTCCCTTGCAATAGGCTCGGTGGGTCTGAATGGCCTCCTGTTATCCCAGTGTAACAATCTCCAGTCACTGTGTGACCTCTTCCAGTTCCTATGTGACAGACTTGAGGAGGCTGAATGGACTGATCTTGTTGCTGTTTACCAGGATACTGGTGCAGCATGACCAACTGTTATAGGCTCGAATGGCTGACTGGCCTCATTCTGTAAATGTATAGGGGTTGAATAGCTTCGTTCTGTTTTGGTGTAACAGGTTCGAAGGCCTTAATATCCCCCTGTTGTTCCTGTGTAACAGGCTGGAGAACGGAATGGATTCCTCCACTATCTGTGTAATTCACTTCACTTGTTAACTCCTTCTGTCAGCTATGTTCAAATAAGATCTTCTTTAACTTTTGTAAACTCCAATGGCTACTGTGTCAACCTGATCATCCTTTCGTTATAAGCTCACACCTTCATTCAGGAATCAATTGAGGGAACCATCTCTGAGCTGCTTCCAATATAACAACATCCTGTCTTCATTGAAGACATTACATCTGTACACACTACTCCAGATGTGATCTCACTAAGACCCTGTATAGCAGCAGCAACACTTTACCAGCCTGCTGTCAAGTTCCCACCCAGGTTAGAGCTGTCTCAGCTCTCTGGGGGAATACAGAGCATTGTTGGAAGATCATTGTCCTTCTCTACTCCATCAGCATAACGGGAGATCTGGAGAAATTAAAGTTGGAGAAGATCATAAATGATGTGAGAGATGTCTACCATTAATCTCCCCAGAGCCCATGTCGCTCAGATTCCACAGAATCTAGGAAGGTGGAGCACAAAAACAGCAAGGAGGAGCAAACATTGATGGGAGTTATATATCAAAGTGAAAGCTGCAGTACGAATGCTGGACATGCTATAAAACACGAAATGAGATATACACATTTGTGGGTATTTCAGTAATAATGTACTGTTTAAATTCTATCTAAACTGTGTTAACCCAATTGAATGCTAATGCTGGGAAAAATGGATTTCATGACCAGGTGTGAGATGGTTTACATGAACATTATGTCGAGCACTGAACTCAAGATCAGGTTATTTAGGAATTGGTGTTGATGATCAGAAGAGCTAATTGAAAATTTTGCTGGAAAGGACCTTTTGGAAACAGTGACCACAATGTATTGGTTTTCTTTTATGCTGTTTGAATACAAGACAATTTTTGTTTTATTTGCAGTAACCGTTATAAATCTGAGTCATGCTAGCCATGAAGGTGTGAGGAGAAAGTGGGGACTACAGATGCTGGAGATCAGAGTCGAAGAGTGCGGTGCTGGAAAAGCACAGTCAGGCAGCATACTAAGAGTAGATAAATCAATGTTTCCGGCATAAGCCCTTCATCAGGAATGAAGCTTATGGGCCAAGGGGGCTGAGAGATAAATGTGAATGGGGTGCGGCAGGAGGGAGGCAACTGGGATTGCGATAGGTAGATGAAGGTGGGTTTGAAAGTGATAGGCGACGAAGGGAGACAGAACGCCTTATCTACTGCATCCATTAAACGCAATGTGTTTTTCTCTACATTGGCGAAGCAGGAGGTCAACTTGTGGATCATTTCAGAGAACACCTCTGGGACAACCACATTGAACAAATCCATCACCTTGTGACTGAGCACTTCAATTCCCCTTCCCACTCTGCCAAGGACATGAGGGTCCTGGGCCTGCTCCATCGCCAAACCCAAGCCACCAGAAGCCTTGAGGAAGAAAGCCTCCTCTTCTGCCTTGGGACCCTCCAACCACAGGGGATCATAGTGGTTTTCCCTATTTCCCCACTGGCCCTAATCCCACCTTATCCTACTCCAAACGTCCAAATCAGCACCGCCCTTTTGAACGTTCCTATGTGTCCACCTTCCTCCCTATCAATCTGGTCCACCCTCCTTCCTCTCCGACTACGACTTTCAACCCCACCTTCATATTCTTATTAGATGAAAGGAGGCAGCTTACAAAAATGCCAAGTGTTGCAATAAGCTAGTAGATTCAGAGAAATGTAGGACCCAGCAAAGGATGAAGCTAGTAGATTCAGAGAAATGTAGGACCCAGCAAAGGATGACCAAGAAACTGGGAAGAAAATCAGAATGAGAAAAAGCGTGCAAATGAAAGAAAAACATTACGACTGCTAAAAAGCGTCTATCAATGTATGAAAAAAACACTAAAAACAAGGTCAAACATGGAACAGTTGGTGCGCGTTCAGGATCATTTATTGCAGAGAACAGAGAAATCGCAGGGAAAAGAAACAGCTTCTTTGTGTTTATCTTCATGGAAGAATGTCCAGAAATTCTTCCAGAAATACGAAGTGACCATGGGACTTGTGCAAGTAAAGTCTAAGGTCATTCTTATCAGTGTTGAGGTCATCTTTGAAAAGAAAGCTGGATCGAGTATTTATAAATCTGACAGACTAGATGCACATCATACAAGAATTTCAGAGGAAGCAGCAATAGACATTGCGGATTTTCACTTTATTTTCCGACACATTCCAGAAAGGCATTTAGCCAAACTGGATAAGGCAAAGGTTAAAAATATTATCCAACAGTTTAAGAAAGGATGAATTTGGAGAATGGTGAACTACAGACTAGTTATCTTGTCATCTGCAGTCATGTATCTGTTGGATTCGTTTACAAAGAACATGCTACTAGATATATAGAAGGTAATAACATAACTGGGCAGTGTGAGAATGTACCGATGAAAGGAAAACCAGAGGTGGCAAACATATTTTTGGAATGGTTTGAAGATGATTCTTGTGGACATAGGCAATGATGAACCATTGGATAACATATAGTTGGATATTCCTGAGCTTTTTCTAAAGAACTCACACAGCAAGTTCATAAGAAAAGTTAAACCGAGAGGTATTGGGAATAACATATGCAAATGGAAAGTAAAAATTTGGTTTACATTCATGTGAATATAAGTGGAAGTTAGAGGATGTCGTGCACCAGTTGCATCGAGCGTTGGTGAGACTCAACTTAGAGTATTGTGTATCGTTCGGAGTCCCAATCTAAGAAAGAATATATTGACTACAGAGGAACGTTAAAAGGTATTATACAGATTAATCCGTGAAATGGCAAGATTGTCTGCTGGGGAACATCAGCCTGTGATTTCGAGTTTCAAAACATGAGAGTTGATTGTCGTACATCTTAGAAACATCGAAAGGACTGAATAACAGAGGGACATGGAGAAGTACAAGTAGGCGAGATAAGGGAGAATCCCACGATATTCTCCACGGACAAGTCGAACAGAATAATCAGCAAACAGTTAGTGTCCATTAGAAACCAAAGGGGCAATCTGTGTGTCAAGCTGGAGAACATTGATGGATTGTTACATGAGACCTTCCCATCTATTTTACTTGGGCGAAGGAAGGGGGCAGGTACAGAATTCAAGAAGATGGACTGGGAAGCTCTTGAACAGATTGATGTAAAATGCGAGATTGGATTTGAGGCTTTGTTCTGTATAAATTTGGACCAATCTCCATGTCTGAATGAGTTGTATCACAGGCGGCTGTTGGGGTCAAATGAGGAAAGACCCTGACTGAATATTTTAATTAGAATCTGACCATAAGGGAGGTGTCAGAGAACTGGAGAACCGCTAATACGATTCCACTTCACAGTAAGGGTGGGAGAGATAGACCAGGGAAGTTGAGACGAGAGAGTATTAGATCACTGTTAAGGAAACTACTGGAGAAAATAGGGAAGGAGAAAATCGAACTCCAATCAGAGTCACAAGGTTTGATCAGGGATAATCATCATGACTTTATCAGAAGGAAGTCACATCCAATGGATTTGATTGAATTAGTTTGAGGAGGTCGATTAGTTAGTTTTGTAGGAAGGCCTTTGACAAATTTCCACCGGGGAAACTGAAAAATAAAGTAAAATCTCACAATATGATGGATAACTTGGCAAGTTACAACGAAAATTGTCTTAGTAGCAGGAGACAGAGGGTGGTGGGAGAAGGCTGTTTGTGTGACTGGAAACCAGTGTCCCCTGGTGTACCACAGAGATCAGTGTTGTGTCCCTTATTGTTTGTGTTATTCATAACAAAATATAGATCTGAATGTGGAGGGGGCAAGGTGGAGAGTGGTGAAGGTGTGATAAGTAAGTGTATGTTTGACATAAAGATTGGCTGGGTGGTTAGCA
>NW_025211675.1:15099-22214 GCF_004010195.1 Chiloscyllium plagiosum
TAATCTAAAGTGAAGAGTTTGAGGTTCAGAGATGATTTAAACATTTTTTCACCTCGAGGTGTGGGGTTCTGTGATTACTTCCTGAGAGGGGAATGATCAACTCACAATCGTTAAAAAGTACTTGGACGAGCAATTGGAAGTGTAATAACATTCCAGGCTATAGGCCTGGTGTAGGAAAGTGGGACTAGTATAGATCGTGCTGTATTTCTGTTGGCACAGAGTCTATGCCCCTGTGAGTGTATGGTGTGGAAGGTCAATTATTGAGCAGTTTAAGGCAGGAATTGATGGATTTCTGAAGAATTATATTCATAAGGGTTATAAGTGTGAACTGTATTAGCTTGTTAAATTATGTCAATGCGAGAAATATGAGAAAGTAAGTGCAGCTTCCTGACAGTTTGAAACCAGAGAATGGAGAATGGGGAACAGGGAAATGGCAGAACAATGAAGCCATTACTTCAGTTCTGTCTTCACAAAACTTTCTAACAATACAAGGAAAACCGAGTGTGGTGTGGGAAAATGGTAGAGTACATGGAACAATAAACATAGTCAGTAAATGGTTTAGCAGAAATTATTGTGGCTGAAAGTAATGGTCATAGACAACGCTAACATAGACTTATGAAATGGGAATTATGTTTGAGAAACAGACTGGGAGACAAATGAAAGAGAAGCAATGGATGTAAAACATGTTGATTTTAGAAAAATGTTGGTAATGCTCCAAGCCCAATTTGCAAAATCAAATCTGAGTGGATTGGGGCTAATATATGGACATGTTTCTAGAATGGGACAGCTGGCAGGAAACAGTGAATCGAAATATACAGACTCGGCAAGTAATAGCCTGATATTGTCTGAAAGGTATGATTCTGTGAGTATGACTATATCCCAGACTCCCCATTACCTTCCCCAGATATCTCCTGTCTCATCAGCAGGGCGCACACAGCAGAAATGGCAGTACAGTTGGATACAGTTGGAAGGGAATTGCTCTTGGAGTCCTCAACAGTGACTCCGTATCCCATGAAGTCTCATGGCATCAGTTTGTACATGGGAAAGGAAACGTCCTGCTGATTTCCATGTACCAATCTCTCTCAACTGATGACTCAGTACTCCTCCATGCTGACCAACACTTGGAGGAAGCACTGAGGGTAGTACGTACGCAAGATGTACTCTGGGTGGGGGATTTCAATGTTCACCACCAACAGTATCTCAACTTCAGCATTACTGATCGAGCTAGCCGGTTCCTAAAGGATATAACTGGCTGCAGGTGGTGAAGGAACAAACAAGAGGAAAATACATACTTGACCACAGCCTTACTAATCTGCCAGTTGCTGAAGTGTCTGTCCATGACAGTATCGGTAAGAGTGATCACCGCATAGTCATTGTGGAGACAAAATCACACCTGCATATTGAGAATACCCTCCATCATTTTGGGTGGTACTATCACGGTGCTAAATATGACAGACTTCGAACAGATCTAGCAGCTCAAATCTGGATGTCCATAAGGTGTTGTGGGTCATCAATAGCGTGGAATTGTACTCCCGCATAACCTCATGGCCTGGCATATCCCCCTCGCAACAATTACCATCAATCCAGAGGATCAACATTGGTTCAATGGAGTGTGCAGGAGGGCAGGAGCAGCACCAGGCATACCTGACAATGAGGTGTCAGCCTGCTGAAGCCACCAAAAAAGACGACTTGTGCGCCAAACAGCATAAGCAGGAAGTGATAGACAGGGCTAAGTGATCCCACAAGCAACGGTTCAGATCTAAGCTCTGCAGTCCTTCCACATCTAGTCGAGAAATGTTGGGGATAATTACACAACTCACTGGAGGAAGAGATTCCACAAATGACCCCTCCCTCCATGATGGAAGAGCCCAGCACTTCAGTGTATAAAATAAGGCTGATGCATTCGCAACAATCTTCAGTCAGAAGTGCTGAGTGGATGAACCATTTCAGCCTCCTCCAGTGGTCCTCAGCAATTCAGTTACCAGTCATCAGCCAATTCGATTCAGTCCACGCAATATCCAGAAACGGTTGGAGATACTGGATACTCCATAGGGTCCACAATCTGACAATATTCTGGCTATAGTACTGAAAACCTGTGCTCCATAACTTGCCACTCCCCTAGCCAAACTGTCTCAATACAGTTACAACAATGGCTTTTCCTGATTATGTGGAAAATTACCCCAATTATCTCCTGTATATAAAAAGCAGAACAAATCCAATCTGGCCAATTACCATCCATCAGTCGACTCTCGATCATCAGTAAAGTGGTGGAAGGTCTAGGTGCTTTTAAGCAGCACTTGCTCAGCAATACCCTGGTCAATGACGCCCAGTTTGGGCTCCACCAGGGCCACACAGCTCCTGACCTCATTGCCGTGGTTCAAACATGGACAAAAGAGCTGAATTACAGAGGTGGGGTGATAGTGACAGCCCTTTAAAACGAGGCAGCCTTCTACCAAGTGTGGTATCGGGGCCTTAGCAACACTGGAATCAATGGGTATCAGAGGGAAACTCCCTGCTGGTTAGATTCATACCTGACACGTAGGAAGATGGTCATGGTTGATAAAGATCAGTCAACTCAGCTCCAAGTCTGTATGACTCCCTCGAGCATTGGCCAAAAACTTCTTCAGGGCTGCTTCATCAATGACTTTCCCTCCATTATAAGGTCAGAAGTGGGGATGTTCGCCAATGATTGTACAATGTTTTGCAAAATTCGTGGCTCCTCAGATACTGAAGCAGTCCATGTTCAAACGCGACAAGATCTGGACAGTATCCAGGCTGACAAATGCCAAGTAATATTCAGGCCACACGAATGCCAGACCATGACCATCACCAATAAAATACAATCTAACCTGCCCCGTGGCATTCAATGGTGTTACTATCACTGAATCCCCCAGTATCAAAGTCCTAGTGGGTAATCATTGCTCAGACATTCACTGTTCTCGCCACATGAACACAGTAACTATAAGAACAGGTCCGAAGCTAGGAATACTGCGGCGAGTAACTCACATCCTGACTTCCAAACATCTGTCCATCATCTACAATTCATAAGTCAGAAGTGTGATAGGAGACTCCCAATTTGCCTGGATGAGTGCAGCCCCAACAACACTCAAGAAGCTTTATACCATCCAGGACAAAGCAACCAGTCTGACTGTCCCTTCATCCACAATGAGCTACCATCAACGCTCAGCAGAAGCAGCAGTGTTTTACTATCTACATGCTGCAATGGAATGATTCACCAAAGATCCTCAGAGACCATCTTCCCAATCACGACTACGGCTATCTAGAAGGACAAGGGCTACAGATGTATGGAAAAACCATCATCTTCAGGTTCCCCTCCAAACCATTCACCATCCTGACTTGGAAATATATCACCGCTCCTTCACAGTCACTGGGTCAGAATCCTGGGATTCCCTTCCTAAAGGCATTGGAGGTCAACCACAGCAGGTGGACTGCAGCGTTCAACAAGTCAGCTCACCACCACCTTCTCAAGGGCAACTAGGGACAGGCAATAAATGCTGGCCCAGCCAGTGACACCCAGATTAACGAAATAAATAAACATAAATTAACAGAGGACGGTTGCTGAGGTGTCGCAGGGATCGGTGCTTGGGGCCCAGCTGTCCACAATGCCCTTTAAACATTGGGTTGCTGGAATCAGATACAATATATCCCAGCCTGCTGACAGCACAAACGGATGTGGGATTGTGAGTGGGTGATGAGGATGTAAAAAAGCACTGAGAAGACTAAGACAAGTGGAGTGAATGGGTAAATACGTGACAGAGGGAGAACAATGTGGACAGAGTTGATGGTGTGCCCTTTTGTGGAAACGATAAATTGGCAGCCTACCATTTGAAAGAGATTGGTGGAAATATGTTGATCTACAAAGGGACGTATGCTCCTTTTTGTTGTTTTCTTCTGCATGAACCTCTGAGGTCCCTGCAGCGCAGTGAGTCCTGCAACCAGAAATCAATACTGGGCATGGCATTGGCACGCTGACCAGTTTACATGGACCCACCAATTGGGTAGCTGTAACATTGAAAAAAGATCTGGATCTCCTTGTATACCAGTCACTGAAAGCAATATTGCAGAAACAGAAAGCAGCGAGGAAGATAAATTGTGTGTTGATCTTTATTTCAGGGCGATGCGAGTCCAGGAGAAAGGGTGTCTTACTGCAGCTGTACAGAACCTTGGAGAGATCCCATCTCGAACATTGTGCAGTATTGTGGGCAGTTTTGGTCTCCTTACCTAATAAAGGAAAAACCTGACATTGAGAGAGAGCAGTGAAGGATCACCAGACTGATCTCTAGTATGACAGGCTTGTTTTGGGAGCAGAATTTGGGGTGACTGGGCCAGTATTCCATGGGGTTTAGGAAAATGAGTGGACATCTCAGTGAAATATACAAAACGCTGAAGGATGAGACAGATTGAAAGCAGGAATGATAATTCCCCTGGCTGGGACGTCTAAAACAAGGAGCCACAGTATTCGGGACAGACAGGCCATTCTCCATTGAGATGAGAATAAATTCCTGTACTCACTGACTGGTGAACATGGGGAATTCTCTCGCACCTGGAAACCAAGACACCGATTATAAATAAGGATTGAGAGACAGTAAAGGGATGGTGGGAGAGCAGGCGTACGGTGTGGAAATGAAGGGCCAACCATCATTACATTGATTTGGGTAGCAAACTCCATGGACCAATCATACTACTTCACCGCCTATTTTATAGCTTCCCAAGGTTACTCCCATTAACGGATATGTATATCGTGTGGGATAAGTGCATTGAGGAGATTTTTTCCGTGAACTAGAATGGGGGAGGCTCAAAGTGTTGTATGACCGACTCCTTTCCTGCTGTTTCTGTGCAGTCTGTGGGAAATGCAGTCACAAGCTCTCAGATGTTAGGAAGGGGGTCTCTGCAGGGTCGACAGGACTGTGTTCCCATTCCCTTTTCCGACACTTGTGCTGAGGCTGGATGTTCTGTCCGGTTTCATCCTTTCAGACCTGGGAGTAGTTTGATACAAGATCCCACTGTCATACATTACAACAGGAAGGAAAACCAAAGGAAAAAGCCAAAGGAGTTGATGCTCGGAAGACTCGGCTAAAGCATTTCTAGTGGCTGGAATGCACAAGGACGTGGTTAGTTTTTGTTGTACATGTCATACATACTAAATGGTAGGTAGGTCACAGTCGGTAATAAAACCAGCTCCTTTGTTGGCAATTCCTGTATTCGAAGAACCTTTCAGGTGGGTTATGATTAGTTGTGTAGCTCCCATTTCTGAAATAAAAGTGGAAACCAATATCTGCTGATCATAGTGGATGTGTCTACCCGATTTCCAGGGATAATTCCATTATGGGGTGTTAAGGCAAAAAGGGGGGGTGGAGGAGTTGGTAGCTTTCTTTACTCACTGTGGGCTGCGCAGTGTGATTCAGTCAGACCAAGGGTCTCATTTTACCAATCAACTGTTTAAGTACGTCATGGATAGCTTTGGCATACAGCAGTTTAAATCAAGTGCATCGCATCCCGAATCCCAGGGAGCCTTGGAAAGTTGGCATCAGATGCTGAAGACGATATTAACGGTGTACTGTCAGAATTACCCGAATGACTGGAATAAAGGCGTCTCATTATATTGTTTACCATTATAGATGCCCCAAATAAATCTACTCACTTTACTTCCTTTGAGTTAATATTCGTATATGAAATGAGAGGTCCTTTGAATTTAATTAACTATAAACTGACAGGACAGAAATCGGAGATTTCACACTTGGATGTATCTGAGGTGAGAGAGAAATTAGATGGAGTAGGGGAGTTAGATTAACAGCACCTGATGAGGACACAGCGTGGAATGAAGCAGGTGACATAAACTGACAGGACAGAAATCGGAGATTTCACACTTGGATTATGTATCTGAGGTGAGAGAGAAATTAGATGGAGGAGGGGAGTTAGATTAACAGCACCTGAAGAGGACACAGCGTGGAATGAAGCAGGTGACAGATAAAAAAAACCTGAAACTTTGACGATTTCCCGTGGGGATGACGTGTTAGTATTTCCACCAGTGGTAGGAAATCCCTTCAAAGCCAGGTTTAGTGGACCCATTCAAATTAAAAAAAGTATTGAGTCAGTTCAACTATCTGGTAAAGATACGGAGATGACAAAAAAAGTTAGAGTACGTCATGGGAATGAATAATGCTCCAGCCACATTTAAGATTCAGGAACAGAGTTGGCTAGTTAAGACCACTGGGTAAACAGCGAGGGAGGCCTTGGGTTTATTTTAATGCAGCTTGAATGGGTGTGGCCAGCTCTCACAGATTAGGATCTCTGGGTTTTGGTTTCTCAGTAACATCAGAAACTATTGGGGTCTCCACAAAGCTGGAAGCTTCAGTGATTGTCTCTTGGCTGCTACTCTCTCTGAATTTTCTCTTGCTGTTGTTTTTAATTCCTGGATTGGAGAAATGTTTGTGACATTCTGTGTCTGAATATTCCTTTTTGCCAAGGGCTGTGTTTATGGGATTTTCCTATATTGGAACAGTTCATTAGTAATCACTCCAAGATCTATTATTCTGTTAACTTCTCCAATAGAATTACGTTATTCTAAATTCCTCTTTCTTTGGTTTCATTTTATCTTCCGTGTTTAAATAAATGGTGTTTGCTTCACACCAAGTAGCTTGACCAGTCACATTGCATCTGGAACAGACAGTTTACATTTCCTTTAAAATACAAAAACATTAGAGTCAAGGCTACTGCCTTCGAATATTTTCGAAAGGCTCTGGTGTGGTCCATCACACTGGACTCCTTCTGTTCCTAAGTAATAGGCTGGAGGCACTGAATGGGCTGTCCCTGTTCTACTCTAATATTGTTAATGGGCTGAATAACTTCCTCATAGTCCTGTGAAACCAGCGTGAGGTGCTGAATGAACTCTTGTTTTACTGTGGCAATGTGCAGTGCCAGGCAGTGCTGTTACAGACCATTTAACAGCACAAACCTGACTGGTGTCTGGGTCTTGCTGCAATGGACAGAGACCGGTTCAGGAGCTGACGGGCGACAAATGTTCTGAACATTGTGGAATCTTCAGTGACCATCCCCATTTCTGATCTTATGTTGTGGAGGGTGGGGGCGGGGAG
>NW_025211675.1:22311-24282 GCF_004010195.1 Chiloscyllium plagiosum
TCTTCAAACAAATGGTATTGAATGTCAGGGTTTCTCTTCTCAAGAATGTTAGGGAGCAAGATGACTGTAAGTATTTGAAGAAGAGGTAGATGGATATTGACCTGACAGAGAGTTGAGGGCGATGAAGAATTGATTATGAAAGAGGGTTTGAGACCAAGAGCAGATCAGGTATGATCTTAGTGAAGGGCAAGGCAGGCTTGGGGAGTGAACGACCTGTCCCTGTTTCTGATGTTCTCACATCTGTTATTGGAGAGTTAGTGGGTGTTATTTTCATAAATGTGCAATTACTGAATATTGCAGTCAGGGAGACCAGATGATATTGTGAGTCAGCTCTAGTGAGTATGTGGGCTGTATTCAGAGTCAACCTGCGTCTACAGCATGACCAACAAATGAAGGACAAGTTGCAGAGAAGGCAAGCTCTGTGAATAGAGATGAGGGGCCTCTTTCCTGGATTTTCCAATTCCATTTCCCTAATCACTTCAAAGCATGTGTGACAGTCTTGAGAGGCTGAATGGTCTCCTGTTTCTGTGCACCAGATTATAACAATAAGTGGCCTCCAACTGTCCTTGTCTAGCAGGTATGAGGGGCTGAATGGAACACAGAAACATGGGACTGAGGAGCAGGAGTGGGTCATTAGATACTTTGACCCTTCTTCATCAGGAACTATGATTGTGGCTGATCAGGTTGTGGACTCAGCCCTACTTTCCTGTCTATGTCCCAATATCCGTGACTTACTTCCCTGTCAAATATTTAGTAATGCAGCTTTCAATCAATGTGAACATAGAGGCACGATAAACTTCCAGTGAAGAGAATTCCCACTTGAAAGGTCATTTTAGAATTTTTCGTAATCCTTCTTACAGAATCAGAGATTCATGCAGAATGGAAACAGACCCGTTAGTCCAACCTGTTCACTCCGATTAAATCTGATCTCGTCCCATTTGCCAGCATTTGGCCAATATCCCTCCTTTTCCAAATACTTTTTAAATGTGCGATTGTAACCGCCTTTAGCACTTCCTCTGACAGCACTTTCTGTACACACACCACTCTCTGTGTGAAACATTTATCTTCATGTCCCTTCTAAATCAATTCCCCCTCGCCTTCAACCTATGCCTCTGAATCTGGTCTCCCCTACACTGAAGAGCAGAACGTGGCTGTTCAGAATATCCATTCCCCTAATGATTTTATAAACATCTATAATGTCACCCTTCAGCCTCTGAGACTCCAGGGAGTAACACCTCAACCTAATCAACCTCTCCCTGGGACATCTGCGTAAATCTTTTCTGCAGACAACCGCGTTGTATGCAGTTTTCTTAAAATGGCCTTCCCAACACGGTGTCGAGATGCAACATGCCACCACAAACTCTATACTCAATGCTCTGACTGATTAAGGCAAATGTGCCAAATATGTTCAGCACCACTCTGTCTACCTGCGACGCCACTTTCAAGGAACAATGTACCTGCAGCCCTAGGTCCCTTTGTTCCATAACACCCCCCAGGACCTTGCCATTAAGTGTATAATTTCTTTCTAAAGTGCAAAACCTTATATTTATCTAAATAAACTTCATCTGTGACTCCTTGCCCCTTTGTCCCATCTAATTGTGGTCTCGTTGTACTCTGAGGTAATCTACGACCCCACATTTCTGATGTCATCTGTAAACTTACTAACTATGGCCCTGATATCCACATCTAAGTTATTTACATAAATGATGAAATGCAGCGAACTGAGCACCGATTCTTGCAGCACACTGCTGGTCACAAGCCTCCAGTCTGAAAAATATCCCTCTACATTCACGCCATTTGTGACTAGCTTCTTCTGTGTCCCATGTGACCGAACCTTTAATCTGCCTACCAATTGGAATGTTATGAACACCTTGCTGAAGTCCATATAGACAATGTCTACCAAATTGCCTTCATTAAACTTTTTTACCTCTTCATAACACTCAACCAAATTAATGAGACATGATTTCCCAT
>NW_025211676.1:0-2709 GCF_004010195.1 Chiloscyllium plagiosum
TTGGCAGATCACACACACAATGGGAAGGATGGCAGTGTTCCTGAGAGGGGACAGGTCACCGACACATTGGGGAGGATGGCATGGTCTGTGAGAGAGACAGATTCCCCACACATTGGGAAGGATAGCAGGGACCCTGAGAGGGGACAGATCACCCACACATTAAGAATGACGACAGGTCCCTGAGAGGGTACAGGTCCCCTCCACAATGGGTAGGATGGCGGGGTCCCTGAGAGGGACAGATCACCCACACATTGGAAACGATGGCAGTGACCCTGAGAAGGGCAGTTCACCCACACATTGGGTCGGATGGCAGGGTCTCTAAGAGGGGGCAGATCACCAACACATTAGGGAAGATGGCAGGGTCACTGAGAGGGGCTCAGATCACACACACATTGGGAAGGATGGAAGGTCCCTGAGAAGGTCAAATCACCCACACATTGGGGATGATGGCAGGGTCCTCGAGAGTGGGCAAATAACCCACATATTGGGAATAATGGCAGGGTCTCTGAGAGTGGACAGATCACCCACACATTGGGAAGGATGGCAGGGTCACTGAGAGGGGAAAGATCATCATCACATTGGGGAGAATGACAGGTTCACTGAGAGGGGACAGGTCAGCCACATACTGGGCAAGATGGCAGTGTCCCTGAGAGGGACAGTTCACCCACACTTTAGGAAGGATGGCAGTATCCCTGAGAGGGAACAGATCACCCACACATCGGGAAGGATGGCCGGGTCGCTGAGAGGAAACAGATTGCCCACACTTTGGGATGGATGGCATGGTCCCTAAGAGGGGGCAGATCACCAACACATTGGGAAGTATGATATGGTCCCTGAGCGGGGACGGATCCTCCAAACATTGTGGAGGATGGCAGTGTTCCTGAGAGTGGGCAGAGCACCCACGCAATGGGAAGGATAGCAGGGTCGCTGAGAGGGGGTAGATCACCCATACAATGGGAAGGATGGCATAATCCCTAAGAGGGGACAGATCAACAACACATTGGGAAAAATGGCAGTGTCTCTGAGAGGGCGCAGATAGCCCGCACATTGGGAAGGATTGCAGGGTCCCTGAGAGGGGGCAGATCATCCACACAACGAGAAGGATGGCATGGTCTGTGAGAGAGACAGATCACCCACACATTGGGAAGGAGAGCAGGGTCCCTGAGAGGGGACAGTTCACCCAAACATTGTGGAGGATGGCAGTGTTCCTGAGAATGGGCAGATCAACTACACAATGGGAAGGATAGCAGGGTCTCTTAGAGGGGGCATATCACCAACACATAGGGAAGGATGGCAGGGTCCCTGAGAGGGGACAGATCCCCCACACAGTGGGTATGATGGCAGGGTCCCTGAGAGGAGACAGATCGCCCACACATTGGGAAGATGGCAGGGTCTCTGAAATTGAACAGATCGCTCAAACATTGGGAAGGATGGCAGCATCACTGAGAGGGGGCAGAACACTCACACATTGGGAAATATGACAATGTCCCTGAGAGGGACAGATCACCCACACACTGGGAAGGATAGAAGGTTCCCTGAGAAGGGACAGGTCACTCACACATGGGAAGGATAGCAGGGTCCCTAAGAGTGGGCAGATCACACACATATTGGGAAGGATGTCAGGGTCTCTGAAAGAGACAGACAAACCACACATTGGGAAGGATGGCAGGGTCTCTGAGAGCGGCCAGATCACCCACACATTGTGAAGGATGGCAGTGTTCCTGAGAGTGGGCAGATCACCCACACAATGGGAAGGATAGCAGGATCTCTGAGTGGGGGCAGATCACCCACAGAATGGAAAGGATGGCATGATTCCTAAGAGGGGGCAGTTCACCACCACATTGGGAAGGATGGCAGTGTACATCAGAGGGGGCGGATCACCCACACATTGGTCAGGTTGGCGGGGTCCCTGAGAGGGGACAGATCACCCACACATTGGTAAGGATGGCAGGGTCCCTGAGAGGGGACGGATTACCCACACGTTGGGAAGGATGGTAGGGTCTCTGAGAGGGGACAGGTCACCCACACATTGGGCGGAATGGCAGGGTGCTTGAAAGGGGCCAGACCACCCACACATTGGGAAGGATGAAGGGTCCCTGAGAGGGGCAGATCACACACACATTGGGGAGAATGGCAGTGTCCTGAGAGGAATAGTTCACCCACACATTGGGGAGGATGGCAGTGTCCCTGAGAGGGGACAGAACACCCACACATCTGGAAGGATGGCAGTGTCCCTGAGAGGGGACAGATCACAAACACATTGGGGAAGATGGCAATGTCCCTGAGAGGGGGAAGATCATCATCACATTGGAAAGGATGGCAGGATCCTGAGAGGGGTAGATCACCCACACATTGGGAAGATTGGCAGTGTGTCTGAGAGGGGGAAGATCATCATCACATTGGGAAGTGTGGCAGGATCACGGAGAGGGGGCAGGTCACCCACACATTGGGAAGGATAGCAGGATACCTGAAAGGGGCAAATCGCCCCACACATTGGAAAGGATTGCAGTGTCCCTGAGAGTGGGCAGATCACCCACACATTGGGATGAATGGCAGGGTCCCTGTGAGGCGGCAGATCACCCACACATTAGGAAAGATGGCAGGGTCCCTGAGAGGAGACAGATCACCCACACATTGGGAAGGACGGCAAGGTCCCCGAGAGGTGACAGTTCACCCACACATTGGGAAGGATGGCAGAATTCATGAGAA
>NW_025211676.1:4971-15944 GCF_004010195.1 Chiloscyllium plagiosum
AGAGGAGACAGATCCCCCACACTTTGGGAAGGATGTCAGGGTCCCTGAGAGGGGGAAGATCACCCACACATTGGGAAGGACGGCAGTGTCCCTGAGAGGGGACAGGTCACCCATACATTGGGAAGGTTGGACTGGTCTGTGAGAGAGACAGATCACCCACTCATTGGGGAGGATGGCATTGTCCGTGAGTGGGGACAGATCATCAATACAATGGGAAGGAGAGCAGGGTCCCTGAGATTGACAGGACACCTACACATAGGGAAGGATGGCATGGACCCTGAAGGGAACAGATCACCCACACATGGGAAGGATGGCAGGGTCCTTGAGAAGGAGAGATCACCCACACATTGGAACGGATGTCAGGGTCCCTGACAGGGACAGACAATACCTCACATTGGGAAGGATGGCATGGTCGCTGAGAGGGGACAGATCCCCCACACAATTCGAAGGATGGCAGTGTCCCTGAGAGGGGCCAGAGCACCCACACATTGTGAAGGATGGCAGTGTCCCTGAGAGTGAGCACTTCACTCATACATTGGGAAGGATGGCAGGGTCCCTGAGAGCGGGCAGATCACACACACGTTTGGAAGGATTGCAGTGTCCCTGAGAGGGGCCAGGTCACCCACACATTAGTAAGGATGGCAGTGTCCCTGAGAGGGACAGATAAATCACGCACTTGGAAATTTAGTAGGGTTCCTGAGATGGGACAGATCACCCAGACATTGGGAAGGATGGCATGATTCCTAAGAGGGGACATATCACTCACACATTGGCAAGGATGGCAGGGCCCCTGAGAGGGGGCGGATCAACGACACATTGGGGAGTTCAGCAGGGTCCCTGAGAGGGGACAGATCACCCACCCATTGGGAGTGATGGCAGAGACACTGAGAGGGGCCAGATCACCCACACATTGTGAAGGATGACCGTATACCTGAGAGCGGCCAGGTCACCCACACATTGGTGAGGATGGCAGGGTTCCTGAGAGGAGACAAGATCACCCACACATTGGGAAGGATGGCAGGGTCCCTGAGAGGGGGCAGATCACACACACGTTTGGTAGGATTGCAGTGTCCCTGAGAGGGACCAGGTCACCCACACATTAGTAAGGATGGCAGTGTCCCTGAGAGGGACAGATCAATCACACACTTGGAAATTTAGTAGGGTTCCTGAGATGGGACAGATCACCCAGACATTGGGAAGGATGGCATGATTCCTAAGAGGGGACATATCACCCACACATTGGCAAGGATTGCAGGGCCCCTGAGAGGGGGCAGATCAACGACACATTGGGGAGTTCGGCAGGGTCCCTGAGAGGGGACAGATCACCCTCCCATTGGGAGTGATGGCAGAGACACTGAGAGGGGCCAGATCACCCACACATTGTGAAGGATGACCGTATACCTGAGAGCGGCCAGGTCACCCACACATTGGTGAGGATGGCAGGTTTCCTGAGAGGAGACAAGATCACCCACACATTGGGAAGGATGGCAGGGTCCCTTAGAGGAGACAGATCCCCCACACTTTGGGAAGGATGTCAGGGTCCCTGAGAGGGGGAAGATCACCCACACATTGGGAAGGACGGCAGTGTCCCTAAGAGGGGACAGGTCACCCATACATTGGGAAGGTTGGACTGGTCTGTGAGAGAGACAGATCACCCACTCATTGGTGAGGATGGCATTGTCCGTGAGTGGGGACAGATCACCAATACAATGGGAAGGAGAGCAGGGTCCCTGAGATTGACAGGTCACCTACACATAGGGAAGGATCGTATGGACCCTGAAGGGAACAGATCACCCACACATTGGGAAGGATGGCAGGGTCCCTGAGAAGGAGAGATCACCCACACATTGGAACGGATGTCAGGATCCCTGACAGGGACAGACAAACCACACATTGGGAAGGATGGCAGGGTCCCTGAGAGGGGACCGATCCACCACACAATTGGAAGGATGGCAGTGTCCCTGAGAGGGGCCAGATCACCCAAGCATTGGGAAGGATGGCAGGGCCCCTGAGAGGGGACGGATCACCCACACATTGGGAAGGATGGCAGGGTCCCTGAGAGGGGCCAGATCATCCACACATTGAGAAGGATGGCCGTATCCCTGAGAGCGGCCAGGTCACCCACACATTGGTGAGGATGGCAGGATTCCTGAGAGGAGACAAGATCACACACACATTGGGAAGGATGGCAGGGTCCCTGAGAGGAGACAGATCCCCCACACTTTGGGAAGGATGTCAGGGTCCCTGAGAGTGAGATGATCACCCACACAATGGAAAAGATGGCAGTGTCCCTGAGAGGGAGCAGATCCCCCACACATTTGGGAAGGATGGCAGGGTCCCTGAGAGGGGGCAGATCACCCAAACATTGTGGAAGTTGGCAGTGTTCCCAAGAGTGGGCAGATCACCCACACATTGGGACACAGAGAGGGAGCAGATCACCCACACAATGGGAAGGACGGCAGCGACCCTGAGAGGGGACAGTTTACCCACACATTGGGAAGGATGGAATGGTCTGTGAGAGAGGCAGATCACCCACTCATTGGGGAGGATGGCATTGTCCCTGAGTGGGGAAAAATTACCAATACAATGGGAAGGCAGAAGGCTCCCTGATATTGACAGGTTACCCACACATAGGGAAGGATGGCAGTGTCCCTGAGAGGGAACAGATCCCCTATACATTGGGAGGGATGGCAGGGACCCTGAAGGGGAGAGATCACCCACTCATTGGGAGGGATAGCAGGGTCCCTGAGAAGGACATTTCACCCACACATTGGGAAGGACGGCAGTGTCCTTGTGAGGGACAGACAAACCACACATTGAGAAGGATAGCAGGGCCACTGAGAAGGACAGATCCCCCACAGAATGGGAACGATAGCAGAATCTCTGAGAGCGGGTTGATCAACCACGGAACGGGAAGGTTGGCATGGTTCATTAGAGGGGGCAGAACACCAACACTTTAGGAAGGATGGCAGTGTACCTCAGAGGGGTCAGATCACCCACACATTGTGGAAGGATGGCAGAGTCTCTGAAAGGGGCATATCACCCACACATTGGGAAGCATGGCAGGGTCCCTGAGAGGGGGCAGATCACCCACACATTGGGAAGGATGGCAGGGCCACCGAGAGGGGACAGATCACCCACACATTGGGAAGGATGACAGGGGCCTTAAGAGGTGACAGATCACCCACAAATTGTGAAGTAGGGCAGTATCCCTGAGAGTGAGCACATCACTCATACATTGGGAAGGATGGCAGGGTCCCTGAGAGGGGGCAGATCACCCACATGTTTGGAAGGATTGCAGTGTCCCTGAGAGGGGCCAGGTCACCCACACATTAGTAAGAATGGCAGTGTCCCTGAGAGGGACAGATCAACCACACACTGGGAAGTATAGTAGGGTCCCTGAGAGGGGGCAGATCACCCACACATTGGGGAAGGAACGCAGGGTCTCTCAGAGGTGGGAGATCACAAACACAATAGGAAGGACGGCAGTGTCCCTGAGAGGGGACAGGTCACCCACACATTGGGAAGGTTGGACTGGTCTGTGAGAGAGACAGATCACCCACTCATTGGGGAGAATGGCATTGTCCGTGAGTGGGGACAGATCACCAATATAATGGGAAGGAGTGCAGGGTCCCTGAGATTGACATGTCACCTACACATAGGGAAGGATGGCATGGACCCTGAGAGGGGGAAGATCACCCACACGTTGGGAAGGACGGCAGTGTCGCTGAAGGGAACAGATCACCCACATATTGGGAAGGATGGCAGGGTCCCTGAGAAGGAGAGATCACCCACACATTGGAACAGTTGGCAGGGTCCCTGAGAGGGTCAGACACACCACACATTGGGAAGGATAGCAGGGTCCCTGAGAGGGGACCGACCCCCACACAATTGGAAGGATGGCAGTGTCCCTGAGAGAGGCTAGATCACACACAAATTGTGAAGGATGGCAGTGTCCCTGAGAGGGGGCAGATCACCCACACGTTTGGAAGGATTGCAGTGTCCCTGAGAGGGGCCCGGTCACCCACACATTCGTAAGGATGGCAGTGTCCCTGAGAGGGACAGATCAATCACACACTGGGAAATTTAGTAGGGTTCCTGAGAGGGGACAGATCACCCACACATTGGGAAGGATGGCATGATTCCTAAGAGGGGGCATATCACCCACACATTGGCAAGGATGGCAGGGCCCCTGAGAGGGGACAGATCACCCACCCATTGGGAGTGATGGCAGAGACACTGAGAGGGGCCAGACCACCCACACATTGAGAAGGATGGCCAAATCCCTGAGAGCGGCCAGGTCACCCACACATTGGTGAGGATGGCAGGGTTCCTGAGAGGAGACAAGATCACCCACACATTGGGAAGGATGGCAGGGACCCTGAGAGAGGGCAGATTACCCACACATTGGGAAGGATGGCAGGATCCCTGAGAGGGGACAGATCCCCCACACAATTGGAAGGATGGCAGTGTCCCTGAGATTGGGCAGAGCACCCACACATTGTGAAGGATGGCAGTGTTCCTGAGAGTGGGCAGATCACCCATACAATGGGAAGGATAGCAGCATCTCTGAGAGTGGGCAGATCACCAATCGAACGGGAAGGATGGCATGATTCCTAAGAGGGGACAGATAACCAACACATGGGGAAGGATCGCAGGGTCCCTGAGAGGGGACGGATCACCCACACATTGGGAAGGATGGCAGGGTCCCTGAGAGTGGAGAGATAACCCACACATTGGGAAGGATTGCAGGGTCCCAGCAAGGGGGCATATTACACACACATTGGGAAGGATGACAGTGTCCCTGTGAGGTGCCCGGTCACCCACACATTAGTATGGATGGCAGTGTCCCTGAGAGGGACAGATCAACCACACATTGGGAAGTTTAGCAGGGTCCCTGAGAGGGGACAGATCACCCACCCATTGGGGGTGATGGCAGAGACACCGAGAGGGGCCAGACCACCCACACATTGAGAAGGATGGCCGTATCCCTGAGAGCGGCCAGGTCACCCACACATTGGTGAGGATGGCAGGGTCTCTGAGAGGAGACAAGATCACTAACACATTGGGAAGGATGGCAGGGTCCCTGAGAGGAGACAGATCCCCCACACTTTGGGAAGGATGTCAGGGTCCCTGAGAGGGGGAAGATCACCCACACAATGGAAAGGATGGCAGTGTCCCTGAGAGGGAGCAGATCCCCCACACATTTGGGAAGGACGGCAGGGTCCCTGAGAGGGGGCAGATCACCCAAACATTGTGGACGTTGGCAGTGTTCCCAAGAGTGGGCAGATCACCCACACATTTGTAAGAAGGCAGGGACACTGAGAGGGAGCAGGTCACCCACACAATGGGAAGGACGGCAGCGCCCCTGAGAGGGGACAGTTTAGCCACACATTGGGAAGGCTGGAATGGTCTGTGAGAGAGACAGATCACCCACTCATTGGGGCGGATGGCATTGTCCCTGAGTGGGGAAAGATTACCAATACAATGGGAAGGCAGAAGGCTCCCTGATATTGACAGGTTACACACACATAGGGAAGGATGGCAGTGTCCCTGAGAGGGAACAGATCCCCCATACATTGTGAGGGATGGCAGGGACCCTGAAGGGGAGAGATCACCCACTCATTGGGAGGGATAGCAGGGTCCCTGAGAAGGACATTTCACCCACACATTGGTAAGGACGGCAGTGTCCTTGTAGGGACAGACAAACCACACATTGGGAAGGATGGCTGGGTCCCTGAGAGGGGACAGATCCCCCACACAATTGAAAGGATGGCAGTGTCCCTGAGAGGTGCCAGAGCACCCACACATTGTGAAGGATGGCAGTGTTCCTGAGAGTGGGCAGATCACCCACACAATGGGAAGGATCGCAGGATCTCTGAGAGGGGGCAGATCACCCATCGAAAGGGAAGGATGGCATGATTCCTAAGAGGGGACAGATCACCAACACATTGGGAAGGATGGCAGAGTCGCTGAGAGTGGGCAGATCACCCACACATTTGGAAGGATAGCAGGGTCCCTGAAAGGGGACGGATCACCCACACATTGGGAAGGATGGCAGGGTCCCTGAGAGTGGACAGATTACCCACACATTGGGGAGGATTGCAGGGTCCCAGCAAGGGGGCATATTACACACACATTGGGAAAGATGACAGTGTCCCTGTGAGGTGCCAGGTCACCCACTCATTAGTATGGATGGCCGTGTCCCTGAGAGGGACAGATCCTCCACACATTGGGAAGTTTAGCAGGGTCCCTGAGAGGGGACAGATCATCCTCGCATTGGGGAAGGAATGCAGGGTCTCTGAGAGGTGGCTGATCACCCACACAATGGGAAGGATGGCAGTGTCCCTGAGAGGGGACAATTGGGAAGGATTGCAGGGTCCCTGAGAGGGTACAGATTCCCCACACAATGCTTAGGATGGTGGGGTCCCTGAGAGGGACAGAACAACCACACATTGGGAAGGATGGCAGTGTCCCTGAGAGGGGACAGATCCCCTACACAATGGGAAGGATGGCTGGGTCCCTGAGAGGGACAGATAACCCACACATTGTATCTTAATGATACATAGTTGAGCTGAGCGTCGTGAAGCGCTGTATTTAATCTCCAGTTTCTGTTAAACTATGGGCTTGTGTTATCTCAGTATGAGAACCACAAGTGACGTCCCTCAAGTATTCACATCGATTGGGCCTGGGTAATTTTCAGTTTGTGACTATTCCTTTTCATCTGTGTATTTGCAGACCCCTCAAGCTCTCTGACACTCTCCGTGATGAAAGCAGAAAATTGTTGACAGACTGAAAACAGTAAGAGCTCCAGCATGGCAGAGACACTGAGAGGGGCCAGATCACCCACACATTGAGAAGGATGGCCGTATCCCTGAGATCGGCCAGTTCACCCACACATTTGTGAGGATGGCAGGGTCGCTGAGAGGAGACAAGATCACCAACACATTGGGAAGATTGGCAGGGTCCCTGAGAGGGGACAGATCACCCACACATTGGGAAGAATGGCGGCGACACTGAGAGGGGCCAGATCAGCCATACATTGTGAAGGATGGCAGCGTCGCTGAGAGGGACCAGGTCACCCACAGATTGGGAAGGATGGCAGGGTCACTGAGAGGTGACAGAACACCCAGAAGTTGTGAAGGATGGCAGTGTCCCTGAGAGTGGGCATATCACCCACTCATTGGGAAGGATGGAAGTTTCCCTGAAAGGGAACAGAT
The DNA here is from genome assembly GCF_004010195.1 of Chiloscyllium plagiosum. Lineage (NCBI taxonomy): Eukaryota > Metazoa > Chordata > Chondrichthyes > Orectolobiformes > Hemiscylliidae > Chiloscyllium > Chiloscyllium plagiosum. The sequence goes on from NW_025211676.1 coordinate 12,192, forward strand.
CACCCACGGATTAGGAAGTTTAGCAGGGTCCGTGAGAGGGACAGATCAACCACACGTTGGGAAGTTTGGCAGGGTCCGTGAGCGGGGACAGATCACCCACACATTGGGAAGGATGGCAGGGACACTGAGAGAGGCCAGATCACCCACACATTGAGAAGGATGGCAGAATTCCTGATAAGGAGCATATAAACTCACACATTTGGAAAGATGGCAGGGTCTCTGAGAGTGGACAGATCACCCACACATTGGGAAGGATGGAAGGGTCCCTGAGAAGGGCAATATCATCATCACATTGGGGAAGATGGCAGGGTCGCTGAGAGGGGGCAGGTCAACCACAAATTGGGAAGGATGGCAGTGTCCCTGAGAGGGAAAGTTCACCCACACACTGGGGAGGATGGCAGTGTCCATGAGAGGGGACAGATCCTCCACTCAATTTGAAGGATGGCAGGGTCCCTGAGAGGGGACAGATCATCCTCGCATTGGGGAAGGAATGCAGGGTCTCTGAGAGGTGGCTGATCACCCACACAATGGGAAGGATGGCAGTGTCCCTGAGATGGGACAGTTGGGAAGGATGGCAGGGTCCCTGAGAGGGGACAGATCATCCTCGCATTGGGGAAGGAATGCAGGGTCTCTGAGAGGTGGCTGATCACCCACACAATGGGAAGGATGGCAGTGTCCCTGATTCTGTGTTCCCTGGCTCCACTTGGAGTAGGACAGGTACAAACTCTGCTCTCTTCAGACCCGCGGTGTCAACAGAAAGTGGCCACTGCAACTCCCTGCACAGCCCTGGGACACAGCTTACAGAAACTCCCTCCCGTGTGAAAATCTTTACTTTTAATACGATTCGTCTGCAATCCAACCCCTGTCCCCAAGATTAGAAGCTGCAGGATTTTGTGATGAGAACAGTGTTATGAAGTTGAAGAGTGAAGAGTTGAAGAGTCCACCTTTAAGAGAGTGAATACTGTTGAAAACTGAGAGCTGACAAGTCCCTGTGATGACCAGCTAGCAGTATCAGCGTGTACTGGAAAATTGGAAAGATGTAACATTTGGCTGTGAAACAAACCTGAGTTGGTTGCTAATTAGGAAACAATTCCACTTTTACCAATCAGTTTAAATTATGCCTCAGAATACTAAAATCCAATTGCGCTTCAATTTAGTGTTTTCAAACGTTGCAGAACTGAGGACTTCCATAATGTTACCCCCACTGACCATTCCGCTTGAAACATGCCCGGTCCTCAGCGGAGGAGTTTTGCTGGGAGCCTTTGCTCCTTGGCTTTGAATGGGCCGCATGCCCAAGGAAAGCAAATGTGGTACTGCTTTTAGAGGAAGGATCAGAGCACGGTAACTCTACTCTGAAACAGAATGGCCATCAATGCTGTACATATCTGTGAATATTCAGAACCAGGTTGGAGAAAACCGTAACAATGTTTCACGCAGTAATGAAACGGGATTGCATTCCTTTTCACCACTCGAGTATGTATGAGCGAGCAAAATCAAAGCCAGGTTTGCTGATGTGACAGCAAGTTAGAAAGCTCTGCTCACGTCAGTCTGAAAGGCTGCCATCGGAAATAAGGGCTGCTATTGCCGCATTTTGAAACGAAGATTTTGAAGCGGAGAGTTTTCGTGTATGAGGTGACTGCAATCCTCACTACACTACAGGAAGCATCCCCGCGAGCAGCTGGTGTTCAGAGTCGCCCAGCACTAAAATTTACAGCAGTCCAACGCTTCACCTTTCCGATTCCAGGAGCTGGTTGTTCTCCAGCGTAAGTGGCATCATTGAAAAATTAAGAAAATCATGTGAAACTGCTCACAAAATACAGAAAAGGATGTTGTCCGTGGTGCACAGTTTGGAATGTAGGGCAAGTCTGAACGTGGGCATGACCTTAAAGAAGGTTTGTAAACTGAATACATAAGTGTTTGCTTTCGGCAATGTGGGGCGAGTTCAAAACTGGAGAGCATAGATTAAGGTTAGATGGATAAAATATAAAAGGGACTTGAGGCACCTTTCCTACGCAGAAGGTTATGCGGTATGGAATCAGCTACCAGAGGAAGTGGAGGAAGTTAGTACACTCAGAAGATTTCAAAGGCAACCGGATGAGACTCTTGATTGGAAGAGTTTAGTGGGATAAGGGACAAAAGCTGCTAAATTTGAGTTTGTACAAGTGCATTTCCAATGATTTCGAAGCACGAATGCTGTTCTGGGGTCAGTCCGAAGACAATCAGCCATGAACGGCTCCCAGATCCTTCAGCGGAGCAATTCCAAACTGTGGTCCCAACGTATATTGGAAACTTAATGCACCGCCACCTCCCGAAAAATTCTGAAATGAGGTAAAACAAAGAACCGAACATGAATGAGCCATGAAAAGTGACGATTCCCAAACACAGTCCCCATGAGATTAGTTTGCTCATTCGATCAACAATGCGGCAATGCCGGCAGCCCATGTCTAAGGACAGAAGTCCAGGAAATGAGAGAAATTTAAGACCATATGATATTGCAATTAACTGGAATTATTTTTCCATTCACTAGAACACCAAATAATAAGAAGTAAAGCCACTGCAGGATTTTGTTTCACACCAGCGATGAAATCCCAATCTCTGTTCGATTTCAGTGGAAAGAGTGAACAACACAACTTGGCCGGAACATGATGCAGCAGTGGAACCACTTGAGTGTGATCACTACAGCGTGGACACTGGCACATTGGAGAGGGTGCATTCTCCCAAACCAGACATACATTTCCAATAAGCAAAGTCAGCTGGTCGTGTTGGAATTTAAACACTGAACATTAACAGGCTGCAGTAAAACCAGCAACGCACACAAAGGGTGGGATTCGAACACAGCCATCATTTGAGCTCTAAACACACCACAGCACCTTCAACCACTCGGCCATAAGACCAACCACCGCAAACGCGCCTTTTCTTACACTTTCAATGGTGCACCTACAAAACAACAGAATCAAAGTCACAGGGAAAGAGTTCCCCCATTCCTGTCCGGCTCGCACAGCTGCTGGGATATGCCCAGCGACAATATCAATTTTGCAGCAGACAATGATAACCCTTCAATCCAGACAAAAACCAATGGAAAGCTAATACTACTTTCTGAGACTTGTTTGAGCCACAAATGTAATGTCTGTATGAGAGAGTGGAAATTCGATTCTGATTCAACAAAGAAACCAAGAGCTGCGAGATATTACTGGAATTTCGATTCTTGCCTGGGAAATGATTTCACCCATTGCTCGAAAAAAAAGAGCTTTCACGTTTTCACGGAACACGAAACACTCCGGACAACAGGGAAAATGCACAAAGCTGAGCAGGCCGTGTTCCACATCATACCGTGTAGAATAGTTTCAGTCAATGTGTCTGTTTTGCAGAATAACAGTCCCAAAGAATGTTCCCCACCATAAAACCGGAGGTAGAATTACAATCCGAGAACGACAGATCACGTTGTGATGATGCTCTGACCTCGGGGCCAGTTCGAGATGCCACTTTCCTTGCCTTTTACCTTAACCGTGCAATTTGCTGCAGAGATGTTTACTCCTGGACATGAGCCACATGGATAACAACTGAGTTGGAAACCTATGTGAGAATCGACGTAAAGCGACTCAATAAATGTTGCTAAATTCCATGGTGCTTATTAGAAATGCAGTTTCTGTTCACCTCAATCTAAAACCATTTTCTGAACACAGTCACAGAAGTCAAAAGGTAATTACCTCACCCCACCCCCACTCCGGAAGAGGTGCTAACTGCACTTGAGTG
>NW_025211676.1:16775-24292 GCF_004010195.1 Chiloscyllium plagiosum
AGGTTTAAGGTGAGTGGGCTGAAATTGACAAAGGACCTGAGGCACATTTCCCACACAGAAGGTTGTGTGTGTTTGGAATGAGTTACCAGAGGAAGTGGAGGAGGCTATTACAATCAGAAAATTGCAAAGGTAATCGGATGAGTTTCTGGATAGGATGGGTTTAGAGGGATTGGGGCCAAATGCTAGGGAACAGGACTTGTTTAATTTTGGCTATGTGGTGAGAATGGACGAGATACCCCAAAGTATCTGTTTCCATGATGTGTGCCCCAATAACGTTGTGTTGTTTACACTGGCTTTAAAGGATTACTTTTTAGAGGAGTTTGCCGTCGCAGTCTGTGGCACAGTCATTTAGTCTGTTCGACTGCTCACGGGAAAGGTAGTATTGTGAAACACTGCAGAAATGAACGACTTTGCTAAATTTGCTCCGACTGATCATACTCCATGAAATTTTCCCAGATCCTCTGTTGAGGATTTTTGCTGCTGGAAGTTACCTCAGATAACCTGTTAACTCGTAATGTATTGAGCGAATTGGCAAAACAGAAAGAATTTAACACGGAACACAAACAAAACTGGCAAACCTAATGCATTTTCAGACACAGAGATGCATGAATGCTCAATGTGAGACAGTCCGAGGGCATGAGTTATAAAGTAATCAAACGACTAACAACAGGGCAACTCCAAACTACTCTTTCAAACATACTGCAGCCTTAGTGCACCACCACTCATCAGACAATGCTGAAAACAGAGAAAGAAAGAACCTAATAAGAATGGGCCATAAAAAGTGAATTTCACCAATCACAGTCTCGATTAGATTACCTTTCCCTTCCGATGTCTCCAGGACGGAAATGAAGGAAAAAAGAGAAATTCAATAACATATCACATCGAAATTCATTGGAACGATTTTCCCATTGGCCAGAAAACCAAATAACGACGAGTCGAGTCATCGCAGGACTTTGTTTCACAACAGCGATGAAATAACAGTCACCATTCGGTTCCAGTAAAAGCTCAACTTGCCTGGAACAGCAGAGCTGTTTGCGATTTTCCGCACGGGAGGCGAACACGATCATGACAGCACAGACGCTTTGAAATATTTGGCACTATCCCACACCATAGTTAATTCCCAGGGAAGCAAACCTGTTTTTCTTTTGTTCAATACAGCGGGGAACGACGCAGCATTTTAACCAGCTGCAGAGTTAGAGATGATCAGCAAGAATGTTAGTGGTGTGGTTTGAACCCACGCTCTTATTGAGGTTGGAATCTTGATTCAGCGACTTAACAGCAGGGCAAGTCCAAACTACTCGTTCTATTTTTTTTCTCAGCCTTAGTGCACAACCACTTCCCAGAAAGTGCTGGAAACAGAGAAAGAAAGGACATAATGAGAATAGGCCATAAAAAGTGAATTTAATCAATCCCAGTCTCGATTCGATTATCTTTCCCTTCTGTCTTTCGGACAGAAATGATGGAACAAAAGACATCACAAACATTTTCCCATTCGCCACAACACCAAATAACTACGAGCCGAGTCACTGCAGGACTTTGTTTCACAAAAGCCATGGCATAAGGCTCTGCTTTCGGCTCCAGTGAAAACTCATTTTTTCAGAAACGGAACAGCTGGGGTCGAGCTGCTTGAGCCCACGGTTTTTCGTATGGAAGGTGAACACTGTTATGTCAGCACAGGCACTGACCCCTTTGCATGAGTCTATATTCGCACCCACCACTGTCAAGTCTTTGAGAAGCAAACTCCAACTTTTTAACTCGGACCCACATTTCAACATGCTGTAGCATTACAGTTGATCCACTGAAATGGCAGCGCAGGCATTCGAATTCACATAACCGAGATTCAAAAACCTCAGTGCACCTGTTTAGTCCACTCGGCCATGTGACCTTGCTGGATGCGTTCATACGTTTTCACATATGCGCCTGCAAAGTAACAGAAGCACGTTCCCGGGAAAGGGTTCCGTAATCCCTCTGCTGCTTGCACAGCTGCTGGGAAATGTTGGCTACAATATCAATTTCGCACCAGATAAGGATAGCCCATTAATCCAGACATAAATCAATGGTTATCTGAATCTATCTTCTGAGACGCTTTTCAGCTGCAAATGTGTATGTGTGTGTAAGAATATACGTTCGGTTTTGATTTCATAAAATAACCATGAGCTGCATGAGTTCGAAGTGCACTAGGTAAAGTTGGAGATCTCAGCCTGTTGTCCCAATGTTCCCAGATCCATGTCAATCGAAGATGCTCTAGGTAAGTTTTGAGCTCCCAGCCTGATGTTCCAATGCTCCCTGCTCCATGTCAATAGAAGCTGCTCCAGTTGAGTTTGGTGATCCCAGGTTGATGTCCCAATTCTCCCTGCTGCTCAATGTCAACAGAAGTCGCTCCAGGTGACTTTGGAGCTCCCAGCCTGATGTCCCAATGTTCCCTGCTCCATGACAATGGAAGCTTCTCCAGGTGCAGTTGGAGCTTACCGTCTGGTGTCCCAATGCTTCCTGCTGCGCCATGTCAATAGAAACTGCTCCATGTGAGGGTGGAGCTCCAAGCCTGATACCCCAATGTTTCCTGATGCTCCATGTCAATAGAAGCTGCTCAAGGTGCTATTTGAGCTGAAGCCCCGGCATCTCATGCGCCTCTATACGATCATAGAAGTATCGTGCGCTCACTGATTGCATCCCTGGGGGCCACAGAGTAGTTGCAGTATTAAAGTTGCATCCAAATACAGGTGTATTTTCTGCAACATGAGAACCTTACCTTATTTTTAATCACCAACCAAGTATACTTTGTGAAAGACTTTGTGAAAGACTCAATGCGACATAAGGTAATAGTGGTAAATGGCGGATTTTCAATAAATATTACATCATATGATTCATGCTGAGTAACTGCTATTTAGCAAGGATAACGTATTTGAGGAAATCAGCAGTTTTATTTCCTGTGAGGGAATGAGGTTTGTATTCATTAAATTGAACTTGTTAAATGCGTAAAATGATCACAATAGATCTCAATTTGAAAGATATTTGATAATGTTATTATCAAACATGAAATGAGGCGTTGTCTTCTATTGGAAGTACAGTTGTTAGAACTAACTACCTATTAATTACAAGAGAATAAACTAAATGTAAATAATTTCACGTGCTTGTTCTACATTAGTCAGCGGTTATTGATCGACAGTTTTGGTCAGTCCCTGCAGTTAACATGATGTCTGCTCCAATTGTTCATAAAGAAAGGGAGCTGACTTCCCACTTCTTGACTTTGTATCTCATGCTCAGCATTCATCATTGGCAAGAGCAATGACAAAGGGAGAAACCAATGTGCAACTGTGTCCATGCCCATGCACAGTACCTACATTACCAAGTTCTCTGCTGTGCATTTACAGCCAGTACTCGGTCTCCCTGAACCTTTCCTCTGCCCCTTTTGAAATATTTCCATTATTTTCTGCTGTCTGCCTGTGCTTTTGTCATTAAGGTGAATCACTTCTCCCCACTCTGCTACATGCTTCATCTGACAAAATATTCATTAACTATCCATTGGATAAACATGCGCTTGCCAGCTCTCATTATTTGCTTTTCCTGGATCTCATTCATTCGATAAAAGTTCACAATATCTTGTCTTCGAAAGGAAAACCGTGTTCCTTTTCATTATCCGAAGTCAGTCTGCATTTCAAAACCGTTTAAGCGACAGATTTGACTCAATAATGGAGACTTTCCTGCAGGGTCGATGGCAATAAACTGACTGGTCGACCTCCAATTTAGCCGAGACCCAAACAAAAGCAGCATCATGGACGATTGCACTCCATAAGCGACGAGAGTGCGATTAGATCCCACGCCGGCAGAGGCTAATGAGTTAGTAGTCAATCACTCTAAGCTCTCAGACACACCGTCGCACATACATTGTATGTCTGACCACATGTTTAACTGCGTTGAGTAAATTGTGCATAGAAGCGGATTCTTCTCCCTGCTGTTGGTGAAATGATAAATAGCACAGTCCAGTTCGCAAAGAATGGCCTCACCTCTGCTCGATGGGACAAGCGCATTCCAAATGTGGCATTCTCCTCACATGATCTGAACAGAAATAAAGAAATGACTAAGTAACAAGATCTGTTGATTTGAATTCTATCAAGCATTGGAGCTGATGGAATGAAAAGCTTCGTGACGGGGGCGATGTCACACTGTCTCTGAAAATTTGTTTTCCCGACTCGAGGACAGTCCACAGTGCTCAGTGGCAGAACTCTCTCTTCTGGACAGATATTTTTGACCGATCGCACTTATGTACAGAGCGAGCAATTTCAAAATCTTAAATAAGACTAACTGAAAATTGAATTGAACAACGCAATAAACGACAAGAGCGACACTTTACAATAAAGTTTATTTTTCTCAACCTTGGCCTGTGTTCTTTTCCTCGGCCGTGTGACACCAAGTCACTGTACGAACACAGCAACAAAGTGAGCAAATGGCAGAGGGAAAATGTATGTAGTACCACAAAGCAGGCTTGGAGCATCAGCAGATACACAGGGAAGTGAATTTCCCACAACGGGAACACTTCCCAAACAGCGGACTGAGATGGAAGAACTCAGAGTGTTATGACATTTTATAATTGATTCCGCAGGCACTGTGGAGATCAGTCATTGGGTCTGTTCAAAATTACAATTAAAAGATTTCTACGGATTAAAATCAAAATAAAAAAGTCCAGCGGTTAGTGTACGTAACTATTGCAATTATGTTCTTAAATAATTAACTCATCTTAGCAATGAGCAGCTCATCAATTTCCTCATAGAACGTTTGGAACCACTGGTAAAGGCGTTCATATAATTCCAGGTATCAGCCGTGGAAGCAGAGATACTCGTTTTCCCATCCGTTTTGATACAACCAGCATTCATGCGTAGATCCAGTGCAGCAGGTAATCAGTGGATGGTATCTCTGTGCCAATGAAGTAGACTGTGTTGAGTGGAGGTTTTAAATTTGACCCTCACATGGAGCAGCTTCAATTTGTCACTGTATTGAAGTTTCAGGACAGACGACGTTGAGCAAAGCAAAGTTGATTGGAAAGTACCAGTTGTTTGAATTGAGAACCAGCATTTTCTGGAAAATGACTCATTACCAACAAACATGCTGCAATTTTTTAAAACGTGACAACATGTGTGGACAGAGAACCGGAAATAATTTTTCAACAAATGGATGGCGTTTCCCATGCGCACTGCGTTAAATACAGAGAAAACAAAACATGTTGAGTACGTTTCGTGTTACTCAATTTGCTGTAAATTCGCAAAAGTCATTGTAATAATCAAAAAGGAATTAAATTGATCACAAGGGACCGTTCGAATATTGCATTCAGTTTTGGTCAGAGCTTCTTTCAGCTTAAAATTGCGTGCTGTAGGAAAGAACGGAGGGCTAAAAAGACAGAGACAACTTTGAGAATGTAATGGATGGAGATCAGAAAGCATGAAATATACGTAACATGATGTAAATGTGGTCAAATATTTAAACCAGGTATTATGTCTCCTAGCGACAATTCAATTCCTCTCATGAGGAAATAACTTTTGTTTGCAATCTTCTCGAAGATCAATTCCATTTACAATGTTTTACGTTGAATAATATGCTATACCTTTCAAATTCATGAACATTTTATATTCTGTCTTAGCAGGTGGACGTGTTCATGGAAAGTCTTTTTTGATAAGTGAACAAAAATAGAATTTTTTACACATACTTTGACTTTCTCCCAATGGTAAATTCCCTACTTGTGTTCTTGTTGATGTGTCTTATGAAGCACTCTGGACTCAGCTTCTATCATTCTTTCTGGAAATTCGTTTAGGATTTAAATAGCTCTGGAGCAGAAGAAACTCTGATCAAAGTTTCTCTGGATCATTGACCAATGGTTTTGAATCTGAGACTCTATTTATTGATTTACTCGAAAGAGGGAATACCGCTGATTTAGTCACTTCAAACCTTGTGTTATGTGAAAGATCTCTTTCGTTTACTTCCCAAACTTGCATGTTTCCTGTACAGCATTTTCAAAATCATGTGAATAAAATCCCTCATTCTGTCTATCATCCTCATAAAACCGGTTTGTGTCATTTCTAATATTTTATGCCTCAGGAAACCTCAACCCTGAGGAAATTGTGGCTGTGCCCTTTCTAATGACTTTCCTTTTTTTGTTGGAGAGTGAGGACAAGGATTACAAACAATGTATGCACTGAGTTTGACCTTTAGATTTTACAGTTACACTATGAACTCTTTGTTTTGTAGTACAATTTCCCTATTCATAAATTCAAACAACGTTCATTATTATCTAACCAGATCATGAACAACCTCCCCATGAAAACTTCCTTTGTTCTTCCAAGGAATTTGGGAAAAGGGTTGTAAGGCCAGCATCCCTAAATCCCCTCTGCCTGAGTGAGTCTCAGCTTTTCTAAAGGTAACTGAGATTCAATCACAACACAGTGCGGCTGCAGTCGTTTTCTGTTCAGACTGGTTGTGGACATGAAATACCCGTCACCAAAGACCACCGTAGATCTAAAATCAAAACTTTCCAAAAAACAATTATCATATCGATTGTTTATCATTTTTTCTGTGTTCTTGTCTGGTTTGTTCGTGTGTCCCTGTATTAAATCCTACCCAACGTTTAATTTGTGAATGGAGACTTTCCCTTCACCACTCATGTTTGGAAACCCCATTCGACATTGAATGATTTTACTCATATGCTCCCGGAGGACAGTCCACCCATTACTGGGATGAATCCAGTGAACATTCTCAACGCATCTTCAAAGCCAAGAATTCCATTCTCCGAGTTGGGGATCGGTTCTGCATTGAATTCAATGTGTGTACTCATTAAAAGCAAAACAATTGCAGCAAGATTTTCAAACTAAGATTTTGCAATCTGCTAGCATTAACGTTTGTCCCAACAGTTACATTCCTTATTGTCGTTTGTTTGTGGATGATAACATTTCCTGAAACTTTCTGTTTTTATTTCATATTGGCGGATCTAACAGCAATTTATAAGCATAGTGATTTCGAGAAGCAACCAGAGAGCACGGTAGCTGATAATGTGAAATGAGACCGCACTAATGATTGGCCTCAGAATGAAGGTGTCACTGGTTTGCAGTGATGGCGGTGTGGCTGAGTTTCGTATTTATTTTGGAGGAGGACAGGTTGGGTCTAAGACGAGCGCTTAAAACCGAAGCAAGGGGAATGGTATCAGGTACCGAAGTTAGGGTAAACTGAATTGAAGTGGAAAATTGCATCAGAGGATTGGGCAGTACAGCTTCATCATGTCACCCAGACTGTAAAAGCCACGCAGAAGAAGCAAAACACCTTCAGTGCAGGCTCAATGATAGGTCAAGTGTCAAGGAAACAAAGCAAGAGACTAAGATGGAATGCAACAGTTTATGTGAAAGGTTTCACAATGTATCCTTTGTTAAATGCTGACTGCCCTCTCGTTGGAAAATGGAATTTCCTGCAGTGTAACGGCGATATTTGACTTGCTATAACACAAGGCCAAGAGACAAGGACACATTACCTTTTGTAAA
>NW_025211677.1:0-3352 GCF_004010195.1 Chiloscyllium plagiosum
GAGATTACAGAACTTAGCGATACAGTGGGTACCATTGGCTTCAATCTGACATGTTCAGACATCAGAAGTGTTGCTCCATCTTCCTGATGGTCTGCTCCTTGATGTTCCCAGTGACCCAAGTGTTCTCCGTACAAACGGGATATTTTGATGTGGTTGTTCAGTTGTGATATGTATTGAAGGGGAGCGTTGGACATTATCAAATATACCAACCTTTCTTCCTACGTGTAGCTCCAAAGATGATGGGAATGCCTGTCTGTTTCTGAATGAAGAGACTGAGGCTGCTGCCAGGACAATATGTATTCACCAACATAATATAATATACATGGTTATACTGCAACATTAATGGTAAGAGAGTTCCTTCAGTTCCTCTACTTCTCCCTATTGACAGTGGGACTCCGCAGAGCCATGTACAAGACCGGGAATCCTGCTATTCTGGGAAAATAAGGATGTACCCACAATGTCCATGCTGAGGGGAAAAAAAAAACATTGTATTTACCTCATCCACCATCATGTATCCACGGTCACCGAATGGAAACGGAATGTGGAGAGCCCAGTATGGAGAGCTATATAGAGCATGCTCGTACTGTATATTGTTCCATAAACTAGGCTGTCAGTCCAGCATAGGGAGCATTGCAAACATTTGCCAGAATATTAGTACTATGTTTATATAAGATAACAACATACCTTGGGAAAATTCACAGCTCATACTGTGAGTGACAGTAAGTGGGGTCTCCAGTAATTTATGTTCTTCTATCTCCAGTTCACGACAACTAGGCACAGAAGTGTGTGTGTCTGTGTGCGGTTTTAGGTGTAAAAATCATTCTTTGAGATAGAACATTGATGCAGGAAATATGTTTCAATGTGAATAACTAACAAGGGGTTTGTGTAATTGACAGACAAACTGAGGGACATTTCATGGACAGATATGATGACGTCCTTGAGAATATTACAACAAAGATGTTGCAGACCCAATAGCAATATCGTTGGGTTTAAAGATCAAACAACACCAGGTTGTAGTCCAACACGTTTATTTGAAGACTGCAAGCTTTCGGAGTTGAGCTCAATCCTCAGTGTTGGAGGAAGTATAAGCACTCCAAAAGCTTGAAATCAGGAATAAATCTCTTGGACCGTATCCTAGTACAGTTTGATTTTTGACCTTGTCTACACCAGTCAAACTCCAGCATCTCTATAATACAGATCAGGGTGCACAGTGTGACAGATGGATGAGATTTAGGTGTTAGTTCAGATACGAGCCGTGGAGTATCGACTCAGATTTGCTTCTGCAGGTTTGAAGCTGGGAGAGTCAAAAGCAGATTAGTGATATCATTGAGGCTGTAGTTCATAGCTCAAGGTTCAAATAGCCAGTGAAGCATATTCTAGAAGGGATGATAGTTACAATTAGGAATGGTCAGGGGATTTTGTCAGGAATCAGCTCATGGCCAAAGAAATCACCACAGTTGTGATTCGTCTGTCTCAGCATCAGATATTGGCCAGGAATGGTATGGAGTCAGAGCAAGGAAATGGAGATTGTAACCAGAACAGAAGGCAGTGATCATGCTAACAATATTTAAATTACAAGGGCAGTGGTACAATGAATCATTGTATACAGCTAAAGCTGTGTAGGTCAGCAGAGAGACCCACCCAGGACACTGTCAGAAGCAGAAGGACAGAGCGAATGAATATATTCATTGTTGCAGTTTGTAGCGGTTTGTGGACTGAATATCTAGATTCAGAGTCCCTGCAGGAACAATGGTGGCAAAGAAAGTAAAAGGTAAGAACAGTAATATAGTGATACTTTTTTATACAAATACTTACTGGACATTAAGACTTATCAGCAACACCAAGGATAGCCAGGATACACTTGTAAAAATATTAAGCAATCAAAGGTAGAAAATACTTCAACAATAATAATGACACCTAATAATATGCAGAAATCGCTCAAATATGATTGGATCAACCCAACCCATTGTTGTAACATTCTAGTCTAATGTTCTTAGATTCTGATATCTCCTTTCCCTCTCTCTGGAGCTGTTGATCCCTGTTAGTGCTGGTGGTGATGCTCCCGCACATATTATGGGATAACTCATTGAACTGAGCCAATTTATCATTAAAAGATGGAAACCCTCCACTCGGGTTAAAAAAAAATCCACAGAGAATGACATCAATGATAATCGCTGAACAGGTTCAGTTAACCCCTTCCTTGCATCACTTATCATGTCAAAATGAAAGGTAACGTTTACTCTGTCTGGATGGAATGTGTGAGGCGTGCTGAGAGATGGAGCATAGTTATTCCATTCCTTTTAACCTTTCCTCCTTCGGTGTTCCGGAGTAGATCCAGAACACTGCAGGAGTTCATATTCCACTCTGTTTGTAAAAGGAGATGGGATGAAATAACAGACAGCTGCATGCAACATCTTGTCGAGAAATTTCTGAAGACCATAAATAAGGGTAAAAATACGTACTGCTTTATCAGGAATTCCTGATGAAAGACTTATGCCCGCAACGTCGAATTTCCTGCTCCTCAGATGATGTCTGATCTGTTGTGCGTTTCCAGTGGCACACGTTTCTAATTATCGGAAAAAATAACTCGATCAAGTTAGTGAGATACGATTTTGCAAATACAACTCCATGTTGGGTGTCGCTAATCAGTCCTTGACTTTACAAATACATGTAAATCCTGTGCCTCATAATCCCCTCCAATAACTTGCCCACCACAGACGTCAGGTTCACCAGGATATAGTACCCACAATTTTCCTTACCACTTTCACAAATTCTTTAAATAATAGCTGCATGTTATCGAAACTCCTGTCTTCTGGGATCTCACCTGTGGGTATTGATCATACAATTATCTCAGCAAGGGTCTCAACAATCACTTCTCTAGCTTCCCACAAAGTTCTAGGATGCACACGATAGTTCACCGCGGATTTACCCAACTTTATACATTTTAAGATCTCCAGCATCTCCTCCTCTCTAATACAGACACTTTTCAAGATTTCATTATTTATTTATCAAGTTCTCAAGCTTCCATATTCTCCTACACAGTAAACATGAATGCAATACCCTTGCTTAGTATTTCCCCATGTCCTGTGGTTTTGCACATCGGCAACATTGCTGATCATGAAGGAAGCCTATTATCTCCCCGAGTTACTATTTCATCCTTATGCAGAATTCCTTTGGTTTCTCCATAACCCTATTTGCCAAAGCTACTCATGTTCCATTTTTGGCGTCCCGAGTTTCCTCATAAATGCACTCCAAATGTCTTTAGGTTCTTCTACGGTTTCACTTTCAATCTGGAATTAAGAGTCCAATGATGATCATGATTCCATTTTCGAATTCAGAAAACCCATCTGGT
>NW_025211677.1:3684-4958 GCF_004010195.1 Chiloscyllium plagiosum
GGCAAAATGGGAGGACATTTAATTGGGGAAGAGGAAACAATGATGCGATTAGACATGAGTTAGGAAGCATGGATTGGGAGCAATTGTTCCATGGTAAAGGCACTATAGACATGTGGAGACTGTTTAAGGAACAGTTGTTGCGAGTGATGAATAAATATGTCCCTCTGAGACAGACAAGAAGTAGTAAGATAAAAGAACCTTGGATGACGAGAGCGGTGGAGCTTCTCGTCAAAAGATAAAGGTAGCTTACATAAGGTGGAGGAAGCTAGGGTCAAGCTCAGCTCTAGAGGATTACAGGCAGGCGAGGAAGGAGCTCAAAAATGGTCCTAGGAGAGCCAGGAGGGGACGCAAAAAAAGCTTGGCAGAACGGATTCGGGAGAACACAAAGGCATTTTACACGTGTGTGAGGAATAAGAGAATGGTCAAAGAAAGAGTAGGGCCGATCTGGGATAGCATAGGGAACTTGTGTGTGGAATCTGAGGAGGTAGGGGAAGCCCTCAATGAGTTTTGTTTGTTTCTGTCTTTAGGAAAAAAACGAACTTTGTAGTGAATCAAACCTTTGAAGAGCAGGTGTGCATGCTGGAATGGATAAAGATAGAGGAAGCTGATGTGCTGAAAAGTTTGTCAAACATTAAGATTGACAAGTCGCCAGGCCTGGACCAGATTTGTCCTCGGCTGCTTTGGGAAACGAGAAATGTAATTGCTTCACCACTTGCGAAGATCTTTGCATCCTCGCTCGCCACTGGATTCGTACCTGAGGACTGGAGAGAGGGAAATGTAATTCCTCTCTTCAAGAAAGGAAATAGGGAAATCCCCGCAATTACAGACCAGTAAGTCTCACGTCTGTCTCTGCAAGGTGTTAGAAAGGATTCTGACAGATAGGATTTATGACCATCTGGAAGTGCATGGCTTGATAAAATGCAGTCAACACATCTTTGTGAGGGGCAGGTCATGCCTCACAAACCTTATCGGCTTCTTTGAGGATGTGACTAGAAAAGTTGATGAGGGTCGAGCCGTGGATGTGGTGTATGTGGACTTCAGCAAGGCATTTGATACGTTCCCCCATGGTAGGCTCATTCAGAAGGTCAGGAGGAATGGGATACAGGGGAGCTAAGCTGTCTGGATACAGAGTTGGCTGGCCAACAGAAGACAACGAGTGGTAGGAGAAGGAAAATATTCCGCCTTCCATCTGTGGTGAGTCGTGTTCCAAAGGGCTCTGTCCTTGGGCCTCTACTGTTTGTAATTTTTATTAATGACTTGGATGAGGGGATTGA
>NW_025211677.1:6040-24294 GCF_004010195.1 Chiloscyllium plagiosum
TAATGAGAGGCATAGATAGAGTCGATAGCCAGAGACTATTTCCCAGGGCAGAAATGACTAACACGAGGGGTCATAGTTTTAAGCTGGTTGGAGGAAAGTATAGAGGGGATGTCAGAGGCGGGTTATTTACACAGAGAGTTGTGAGAGCATGGAATGCCAGCAGCACTTGTGGAAGCAAGGTCATTGGGGAAATTTAAGAGACTACTGGACATGCATATGGTCACAGAAATTTGAGGGTGCATATATGAGGATCAGTGGCTGGCACAACATCGTGGGCTGAAGGGCCTGTTCTGTGCTGTACTGTTCTATGTTCTATGTTCTATAATGTGCTCCACTGCTGACAGCTCAGTCACCTACCCTGCCTTACTTCCCAAGTGTAGGTCAAGTTTAGCTCGTTCTCTGTGATGGAGAGTATTGACAAGCAGATGCAGCTTTGTAACTGGGAGTGGTTTCAACAGAGTCTTGGATTCGTTGGGCTAAATCTAACAATAATTTGTCTCATCGTCATTTTCACTGAGTGTGGCAGAGAGATCATCTGCACGAAGACGAGCTAGTTTCCTAGTGTTACTTTATCGAAACCACCTCATTAACTACTACCCCACCCCATGGAGTCCATCTCATTGAATGCCAGCCCGAACCTCCCAATAATCATTGCTGATTGTACTCAACACCTCCCAGACGCCTCTGCAGGTGCCTTCAATAAAAGACCAATGGGCACATGGTTAAGCTTTCTCTGTTCAGAGCTTCCCTGCACAGATTACCCCGAATATGGCAGATAAGGGACTATTGCATCATGATTTGTTGACAGGGTGACAGACGTCCTGGTGGATGCACTAGTACAGAGGAGGATCATTCTGTTTCCAGAGGATGCCGCAACACCAAACCGACCAAGCATATTCTGAGCTCACCATCGAATTCTGTGCAGGATCTGTAGTCTAAGGAATTGTCCAACACTACAGAACAAGCATCAATAACATTCCCTGCTCTGCCAGGATAAGTACCAACATATTATCTCTGCTGCCTCACAATCATTGTGTATCTGTTACAACACTGACCCGTGAGCAAGGCTCATGCTCCACCACTCTTACCACTGCATGCCGAACATTCTCTCTCTCTCTGTCTCTTTCTCTGTCCACTATTCTCGCTCGCTCCCCTCCGCTGTACATCCACACGAAAAAAAAGCATAGATACAACATTGCTGACTAACTCTGCCCAGATACCTCAGCATTTCCCTCCCTACCTACACGAGCACTGACAGCAGGGTCACCCACTGACACCCTCACTCCCTCTCTTCGTTTCTCCCATTCCAGAAGATAGACCCTATAATAGGGCAAAAGTGGCAAGCCAGGTGGTGGAGTGACTGATATCCATTCCCTCAGCTTCCCCCCTCACCACGTGGGGAGGACACCGGCACGAGCTGCAGAGGACCAGATCGACTCGTGTGGAGATTCTGAAACATCCACATCATAAACTACAATCCATAAGGTACAGGAACGCAAGTAGTGCCATTTTGCCCATTAAGTCCGTTTCGCTATTCAATCATGGCTTTCTCACTGTAACCCTTGATTCCCTTGATACTCAAGAAACTATTTGTCTCTGTCTTAGGTATACTGAGTAACCTGGCTCCACAGCTTTCGGTAGCAGTGAATTCATCAGATTGCCTACTCTCTGGCATAAAAAGGTCTCCTTATCTCTGTTCTAAAAACTCTTTTCTTTACTCAAAGCCTTCGGGTCCGAGTCACTCCTTTCAATGGAAACAGTTTCCCAACATCTACTTTAACAAAGAAACCAAGTAAGGAGTCATGTTCAGTGAAGAACCATTCTGACTTTAAACCCACTATCAGTTCTGTTTCCCTGTGGCACAATTTAGAAGCCGTTGACCTAATGCCACCTCCCTTTGTGTCAAACTAGTGTAAATGAAGTTTCCATGGCCTTGATCTCCACCACCTCCCAGGAAGGGTGTACGGAGGGTCCCTTCTGCACATCTTCCAGTAAACAGCACAGATTTTAAAACTGATCTGCGATAAGTACTGCTCTCCCTATCTTCAATAGTCTGTGCTAATATACACCCAGCGCCCTCTGCTCCTGCAGCATCTTTATAACGGTGCAGTCTGTTTATATTGTCTTTCAATGTTCTTGCTACCAATAAAAATCATCTCACACAGCTCTGTATTGACCCTCATCTGCCATATATATGAACGCTACACTAACTTGTTGCTGTTCTGTTGGAGTTCCACACTGTCGTCCATTCACTTTACAATTCGTCCAGGTTTGGTATCTATCAACATTGCAATTGTACTACAGTCACACTCGACACAGAAATATTGACACAACTATGAGTGTGAGCAAGTGCAATGCTGATAGATCCCCCAAGGACAGACTGCAATACTGACATCGCACCACACAGAGCGACTGAAATATTGAAAAGCCCGCCATGCAGCAAGAAAAATACTGACAGACTCTACATGTCTGCATTAGAGTCAGTGTATTAGTGAATGTCTCTATGTCTCTGAATTCGTGTGTGTGTGTCTGTGTGTATATGTATGGGGCTATTGGCAGTCTCTGTTGTGTTTAAAGTGATGTAATATCCCCTTGATGCGGAATATTAACTTTCATTTCTCTCTACAGATGCTACCAGACCTTAAAGCTTTCTGTTGTCAGACTTTGTTGGGCTCCCCTCGCCACTATTCAAGGTGTTTGGGCAGAGGGTGAAAACCTTTTGGGTATCAGGCCGGGAGGGCGATAGGGAGGGCAGCAGCTCACCGCACCATCCAAACTGACAACACCATCAACACACACGTACGTACACATACACATACACAAACAGACAGACACACACACACACACACATAGAGACAGTTGGAGTGGCGAGGATTGTCATGGTACTGAGGACGTCAGAGCAGAACTTGCACATATAGTGAAATGCCTGTGCTCCATCTGCAATGTGGAAATGATTTGTCTTTGGACAGTATTCCTGGCACATATTATACATATTAAACAGCGTTTCCATTTCACTTATATCCAAGAAAGTCTGAGTGAACCATTTTGTAAAGAGATGAGATTAATTTTATTGCACTTTCCATAACTTGTCATGTTTAGTGAATTACTCTTAAACTACTCATGCATGTGAAAAACGATTGAAAAGTCCTAAAACAGACCAGCAGATTGTAACATTGTTTTATTTTAAACAAAAGAGGGACAGACAGAGGGAGAGGGAGGGAGAGAGGTTTTGACCTCCATTTCAATGATTCACCCATAACCAAAACGGGGTTCCATTACAGAGTGATGCAGAGACAGAGATACAACCATACATACACACACTAATGCAGGAATAACATAAGATGCACTGAGAAACAGGTACACACAGAGGGGCGTGCGCGCGCGCACACACACATATATATACACATGGAAAGAGACAAACAGGGACAGAACTATGCAGGCACGTACTAGGACACACAACACATACAGAGTCTTAGTGTTATACAGGTGTTTTGGAAACAGACCTATCAGCCCATGCTGACCATAATCCCAAACTAAACCAGACACACCTGCCTACATTTGGCCCATATTTTTCCAAACTTTCTCTCATTCTTGTATTTAATCAAATGTCTTTTAAACATTGTAACTTTACCCACATCCTTCACATCTTCAGGAATTTAATCCCATATATGAACCACATGCTATGTTAAAAAAGAAATGCGCCTTTGGAGCCTGATTGGTATACGCAAGAACTCTGTGGAAAGCTGTGGAACAGATTGCTGGGTTCCTTCCTGAGATGTTTTGATCAAACGATAACCATAGATGAGGTGCTGGAAGACATTAGGTTATTAAACAAACTGAGAAAGAAAAACCAGGGGACAATAGCCTGGTGATCCTAACATCGGTGGTGGACAAGTTGGTGGGCATACCAAACGCCTTCTTCACTATCCTAACTACCTGCGACTCCACTTTCAAGGAGCTATGAACCTGCACTCCAAGATCTCTTTGTTCAGCAACACTCCCTAGGACCTTATCATTAAGTGTATAAGTCCTGCTAAGATTTGCTTTCCCAATAATGCAGGACCTCGCATTTATTTGAATTAAATTCCATCTGTCTCTTCTCAGTCCATTGGCCCATCTGGTCCAGATCCTGTTGTAATCTGAGGTAACCCTCTTCACTGTCCACTACATCTCCAACTTTGCTGTCATCTGTCAACTTACTAACTGTGCCTCTTATGCTCGCATCCAGTTCATTTATGTAAATGACAAAAAGTAGAGGACCCAGCACCGATCCTTGTGGCACTCCATTGGTCACAGGCCTCCAGTCTGAAAATCAACCTTCCACCACCACTCTCTCTCTCTTCTACCTTTGAGTCAAAGGTATCCAAATGGCTAGTTCTCCCTGTATTCCGTGAAATCGAATCTTGCTATCCAGTCTCCCATATGAAGCCTGTTGAACGCCTTACTGAAATCCATATAGATCACATCTACCGCTCTGCCCTCATCAATACTCTTTGTTTCTTCTACAAAAATCTCGATCAAGTTTGTGAGACATAATTTCCCACGTACAAAGCCATGTTGACTATCCCTAATCAGTCATTGCCTTTGCAAAATCATGTACATCCTGTCCCTCAGGATTCCCTCTAACAATTGCCCACCACAGAGGTCAGGCTCTCTAGTCTATAGTTCCCTGGTTTGTCATTACCACCCCTCTTAAACAATGGCATCACCTTAGCCAATCTCTAGTCTTCCGGCACCTCACCTGTGACTATCGATGATACAAATACCTCAGCAATCACTTCTCTAGCTTCCCACAGAATTGTAGGGTACGCTTGATCAAGTCCTGGGGATTTATCCACCTTTGTGTGTTTCAAGACATTCATCACTTCTTCCTCTGTAACCTGGATATTTTGCAAGGTGTGACCATCTATTTCCCTGCAGTCTATATCTTCCATATCCTTTTCCACAGTAAATATTGATGTAAAATACTCATTTAGCATCTCCCCCATTTTCTGCAGCTCCTCATAAAGGCTGCCTTGCTTATCTTTGTGTGGCCCTGTTCTCTCTCTAGTTACCCTTTTGTCCTTAATGTATTTGTAAAAACCCTTTGGATTCTCCTTAATTCTATTTGCCAAAGCTATCTCATGCGCCCCCTTCATCAGTAGTTACTGCAGCAAGATCATAAGACACAGATTTTAAAGCACAAGATCATGCAACTGATACGATACATTAAACAAACCAAACTTGCTGTTAAGTGTTTCATCATTTAGAATGGATTGCAGGTTTTGACTTATTAATATGTAAATTTCAGAACTTCTTACCGGTCACATTCCCGAGATTACTTAATAAGAAAAAAGGTGACACCTCAGCTCTGACAAGGCGTTAAATGTGTGAGGTTATAATCTGCCCATATTCAAAACGACAGTCATTCTGATTCTATCTCCAAACTATTATGTTACAAAATGTGACATGTATTGACTATCTACGGTTGTCGGCCTGCAAATTGTGGACTTTTTGAGCAATACATACTGTATCTGCAAATATAATTCTGCAAGTACAATTTCACCACACATACTGATATGTGTATATGTGAATGTGAGCGTGAGAAAGAGAGAGAGAGAGAGCACGCTCGTGCATGAGAGAGTGCGAGTCTGTGTGCGTGTGAGTGTGAGTGTGTGTGCGTGTTTGGTAGAGTGTGTGCGTGAGTGAGACGGAGTAGAAGTCTGTGAGAGGGTGTGCACGTGGGTGTGAGTGTAGGATGCACGTGTGTAAATCTGAGAGAGAAATGTGAGAGGGTCTGCATGAACGTGTGAGTTTGTGTGCCTGTTTATGTGTTTATGAGAGAAAGTGAAGAGAGTAGTGTGGTCACCTGCAGAATGACATGAACCCCAGGTCCCCGTTGAGGCCATCCTCACGGGTATCGAACTTCGCGATTGGCCTCTGCTCGACTACTCCCTGTTGCACATCCCTTCAGGTCTCTGCTGCGTTCCTTCTCATCTGAACTATCACGATGTATGAGTAGGGCTTCTATATCGGTGTTGGCAGTTTTAATGTGTTTGGGGTGGAAGTTAGCGAAGTGCAGCATTTTGTGGTTATCTGTGTGTTTGTGGTATAGTAAGGCACTGAGGTGCCCGCCCTTGATGGACATGCGTGTATCGAAGAATGAGACTGATGCTAAATAGTAGTCCATGGTAAATCTAATGGTGGGATGAAAATTCTTGATATCACTGTGTAGGTGCTTCAGTAACTCCTCGCCGTTGATCCAGAGGAAGAAATTGTTGTCATTTTACCTGTTGCACAGTGCTGTTTGGAGTTCCTGTGCAACAATGAACTTATGCATCCATGGTAAATCTAATGGTGGGATGAAAATTCTTGATGTCACTGTGTAGGTGCTTCAGTAACTCCTCGCCGTTGATCCAGAGGAAGAAATTGTTGTCATTTTATCTGTTGCACAGTGCTGTTTGGAGTTCCTGTGCAACAATGAACTTATGCATGATTATGTTGGCATATTGTAGTGTAGATTTGGACCCAATGCTGTTCTGTGTGTCTAGACGAAGAGCTAGTTCTCAAAGGTGAGGATGAAGCAGATAAGTTGTAGACTGGTGCTCGGAGATCGGCAGTTGTTGGTATTGAGTGTTGAGCTGTTATAGCAATGCCATCATCGTGGGGGATGTTGCAATTGTATCAGACACCACCACTTCCTCTGGCAGGTCATTTCGTACACACACCACCCTCTGCGGGAAAAAAAAGTTGTCCCTTATGTCTCTTTTAAAGCTTTTCCCTCTCACTTTAAACTTATGTCCCCTAGATTTGGACTTCCCCAATCTGGGGAAAAGAACTCTATCTATGTCCTTCATGATTTTCAAAACCTTTATAAGGTCACCACTCAAAGACAGCTTCTTTTTATTTCAATGTGTAGGGACTGCTGCAATTTTTCCACACAACGCCCTCAGCCAAAAATCAAATTAATGATGATTATCTGTATTGGTGTTGTTGTTAAAAAAAAACATATCTTCACCAGGCTGATAGGAAATCTCCCCTCATCCTGAACACATGTTCAGGGAAAATTTAGCACCTGACTGTGAGGGAAGACATGATGTTTTACTGCATCTGAAAGACAACATTTTTGGACCGTGCAACGGTCTACTCAAATGTTAATACATATGTTGTGCTCGTCTTTTAAACTCTCATGGATCATGATGATTGATAGTACGACATCTACCTGACGATCTGAGAGCAAATAGCTCTAATGGAGGTTTGCTGAGATCAGAAACATCTCGACAACCAGCAAAACATCATAGCAGGAGTCCATGTAAACTTTCCAGGCTGCTAACTCAGGAACAGGGAGCTGAGGTTAGCCAGCAGGGAAGACCAAGTGGACAGAATTATTGATTTCAAGGTTGGAAAGTTGTACTTCGTGCAATTCCTCAAGGGTCAGTGTGTAGTCATCAACAATTTACAATCTAGATTAATGACTCAGAATAGGGGTTTGAATTGGAGCTCAATTTGCTCATACGCTAGAATAGTATTTAAATATGATGTCAAGTTGTGACTAAAGCGCTTGCAATGGCGTGCAGACAGGGGAGTTTCATGAGAAAACTTTCAGCAAAAAAGAATACACAACGTGGGTTGTTGGAAGTTTGTGTTTTGTCAAAAGAATAAAATGACAGCTAATTATATAACTGGAGAGAGAATGGAGAACTTGGTGGTAGAGAAGGATTTGTGTGTCCTGGTTCATGAATCACATCAAGTTAGTCTGAAGGTGGAGCTGAAGGGAACACAGCTCAGTGACTCCCTCATGTTTGAAATATGTCTCTGTACACCAATTTTCCCCAGTAATTTTTCCATTTAATGTATATTTCGCTTTTGAATTCCATCTTCCAAAATACATCACCTCACATTTGACCATACTGAGATCCATCTAGCATTTCTCTACCAAACTCTCCAGTCTATCTATACTTTGCTGTATTCTCTGACAATCCCCTTCACTGTCTAATACTTCATTAATCTAAGTTTCATCTGCCAACTTGCTAATGAGGCAATCTACACATTCCTCCATATCATATATGTATGTCGCAAACAGCAGTGGTCCCAGCACGGATGCCTGTAGGACACCACTGGTCACAGGTCTTCTTTTTGAGAAGTTCCCTTCTACTACTATTCTCTGTCTCCTGTTGCCCAACCAGTTCTCTATGCATCTAGCTAGAACACCCTGGACCTCATGCGACTTCACCTTCTTCATCAGCCTACCATGACGACCCTTATTAAACTGCTTGTTAAATTCCTTATATATGACATCTCCATCCCTTTACTCATCAATAATTCTTTTCGCCTGATTAAAGAATTCTATTAGGTTTGTAAGACATGGCTTTCTCTGCACACACGCATGCTAACACTCTGTTGTACCCGGGGAAAAAGTTTCTGACTGTCTACTCTATCTATTCCTCTGATTATCCTATCAACCTCTATCAAGTCACCCCTCATCCTTCGCCGTTCCAATGAGAAAAGTCGTAGCACTCTCAACCTATCCTCGTACAACCTACTCTCCATTCCAGGCAACATCCTGGTAAATCTTCTCTGCACCCTCTCCAAAGCTTCCACATCTTTCCTAAAGTGAGGCGACCAGAACTGCACACAGTACTCCAAATGTAGCCTAACCACGGTCCTGTACAGGTGCAACACCACTTCACGACTCTTGAATTCAATCCCTCTGCTAATGAACGCTAATACACCATAGGCCTTCTGACAAGCTCTAGCCACCTGAGTGGCAACTTTCAAAGATCTATGAACATAGACCCCAAGATCCCTCTGCTCCTCCACCTTACTAAGAACCCTACCATTATCCCTGTATTCTGCATTCTTATTTGTCCTTCCAAAATGGACAACCTCACATTTGACAGGGTTGAACTCCATCTGCCACTCCTCAGCCCAGCTCTGCATCATATCTAAGTCCCTTTGCAGCCGACAACAGCCCTCCTCACTATCCACAACTCCACCAATCTTCGTATCATCTGCAAATTTACTGACCCACCCTTCGACGCCCTCTTCCAAGTCATTAATAAAAATTGCAAATAGCAGAGGACCCAGAATTGATCCCTGCAGAACTCAACTTGTCACTGGGCTTCAGGTTGAATATTTACCATCTACCACCACTCTAACTTCGACCGGTTAGCCAGTTTTCTATCCAACTGGCCAAATTTCCCTCTATCACATGCCTCCTGACTTTCCGCATGAGCCTACCATGGTGAACCTTATCAAAGGCCTTACTAAAATCTATGTACACTGCATCCACTGCTCTACCCTCATCCACATGCTTGGTCACCTCCTCAAAGAATTCAATAAGACTTGTAAGTCAAGACCTACCCTTCACAAGTCCGTGCTGGCTGTCCCGAATCAAGCAGTGTCTTTCCAGATACTCATAAATCCTATCCCTCAGTACCCTTTCCATTACTTTGCCTAACACCGAAGTAAGACTAACTGACCTGTAATTCCTGGGGTTATCCATATTCCCTTTTTTGAACAGGGGCACAACATTCGCCACTCTCCAGTCCCCTGGTACCACCCTCGTTGACAGTGAAGACGAAAAGATTATTGCCAACGGCTCTGCACCACTGACGCCAGACTCACAGGTCCGTAATTACCTGGGTTATCTCTGCTGCCCTTCTGAAACAAGGGAACAATATTAGCAATTCTCCAGTCCTCTGGGATCTCCACCGTATTCAAGGCTGCTGCAAACATATTTGTTAAAGACCGAACTACATCCTCTCTCGCTTCCCTCCGTACCCTTGGATAGATTCCATACGGTCCTGGAACCTGTCCACCTTAATGCCTTTTAGAATATACAATGCTTCCTACCTCATTATGCCGACTTGAAAAACAGTAACAAACGATCTATCCCTAACCGGAACATCCACCATGTCCCTCTCCACGGTGAATACAAACGCAAAGTACTCATTAAGAAACTCACCAATTTTCTCTGACTCCATGTTTATCTTTCTTCCTTTGTCCTTGAGTGGACCAATCCTTTCCCTCCTTATCCTTTTGCTCTTTCTGTATGAATAAAATGTTTTGGCGTTTTCCTCAACTCTACTCGGTATGTCCACTGACTTTCCAATGACAGGACCAGATCAAATACCCACAAACACGGTGTCTGTGTTCAGTGTTGAAACTTCTTGCTCTCCTCAGTATCTCGTCTGGCTGAAAAAACGGCATTGCATCCCTACACTGCCCCACAATAAAAGTTCCTCTGTGCACAGATATTGTAAACATTGAAATGTTACCTTTCTCTGTATTTCAGCAGCGAGAACGGCAGCACCAGTGTTGCTGGTGTAGTTGAATAGTACACTCAGAAAAGAGAGACAGAGGGAACATCACACACTTTAAACAGGGAGATAACAAAACAGACCTTGTATTCGGGAAGGTGGGGAAAAAGGGAAATGTTAGAATAAACTCCCATTTTATTGTTTTTCCAGTTCATTATCTGCAATGCCTTTGCTTCTCTCTCTCTCTCTTTCCTTCCCTCTCTGTCTCTCTGTCTCTGTTGCTTTCAGTTCTGACGACGGTTCACTGGACTTGTAAATTTAAAGTTATTCTGCTTACAGAGGCTGCCATAGCTGCTGAGGTTCTCACACACTTTCAGACGTTGGAGAACTTGTTTTCTGATCTCGAACATTCTTTGTTTATTTCACTGTTAATGTTGTTGTCTCACGGGATGTCAGCTCCACGGGCAAAGGCAGCATTTGTTGTCCATCACTAATTGCCCTTGACTACGAGGCTTTTTTTCCCCTCAATACAATTAAACAACCTGAGCAGGGATGGTATCTCAGGAAGTGCAATATTCTTCCTGTTGGATGTTTGAGGTGGAGAAACTCACCAATTTTCTCTGACTCCACGTTTATCTTTCTTCCTTTGTCCTTGAGTGGACCAACCCTTTCCCTCCTTATCCTTTTGCTCTTTCTGTATGAATAAAATGTTTTGGCGTTTTCCTCAACTCTACTCGGTATGTCCACTGACTTTCCAATGACAGGACCAGATCAAATACCCACAAACACGGTGTCTGTGTTCAGTGTTGAAAATTCTTGCCTCTCCTCTGGCTGAGTATCTCGTCTGGCTGAAAAAACGGCATTGCATCCCTACACTGCCCCACAATAAAAGTTCCTCTGTGCGCAGATATTGTAGACATTGAAATGTTACCTTTCTCTGTATTTCAGCAGCGAGAACGGCAGCACCAGTGTTGCTGGTGTAGTTGGATAGTACACTCAGAAAAGAGAGACAGAGGGAACATCACTCACTTTCAACAGGGAGATAACAAAACAGACCTTGTATTCGTGAACGTGGGGAAAAAGGGAAATGTTAGAATAAACTCCCATTTTATTGTTTTTCCGGTTCATTATCTGCAATGCCTTTGCTTCTCTCTCTCTCTTTCCTTCCCTCTCTGTCTCTCTGTCTCTCTCTCTCTGTTGCTTTCAGTTCTGACGACGGTTCACTAGACTTGTAAATTTAAAGTTATTCTGCTTACAGAGGCTGCCATAGCTGCTGAGATTCTCACACACTTTCAGACGTTGGAGAACTTGGTTTCTGATCTCGAACATTCTTTGTTTATTTCACTGTTAACGTTGTTGTCTCACGGGATGTCAGCTCCACTGGCAAAGGCAGCATTTGTTGTCCATCACTAATTGCCCTTGACTACGAGGCTTTTGTTTCCCTCAATACAATTAAACAACCTGAGCAGGGATGGTATCTCCGGAAGTGCAATATTCTTCCTGTTGGATGTTTGAGGTGGACGACAACATCAGTGTCCTAGCCGAGTACACCTGCAGGAAGTGCACCCAAATCTAACTCCTTGAAGACCGGGTTCAGGAACCGAAGCTGGAACTGGATTAACTCAGGAACATTCGGATGGCAGTGGCAGTTTGAGAAAGAAATACACCGAAGTAGTTACCCCGAGAAATGAAAATAGTTGGGTGACTGTTAGAACGGGGAAGAAGCAGTCAGTGCAGTGATCCCTGTGGCCATTCCCCTGTATAACAAGTGTTTTTTTGGATACTGTTGCTGATGACCTATGGTAAGCCATGATGTACACGTCTCTGGCAGACGGTCTGTCCTGTTGCTCAGAAGGTGCGGGGGAAGAGGAGTAGGGCATTAATCACTGTGGAGTTCATAATTAGGGGACTGCTGGAGATTCTGTGGGAACAAGAACGATTTGCAG
This sequence comes from Chiloscyllium plagiosum, assembly GCF_004010195.1. Taxonomy (NCBI): domain Eukaryota; kingdom Metazoa; phylum Chordata; class Chondrichthyes; order Orectolobiformes; family Hemiscylliidae; genus Chiloscyllium; species Chiloscyllium plagiosum. The sequence goes on from NW_025211677.1 coordinate 18,228, forward strand.
TTGGTGTGTTGCCTCCCAGGTGCCAAGGTACATGATGTCCCTGATCGTGCTTGTGGAATCCTTGAATTTGAGGGAAAGAAACCCCAAGTCGCGGTCCACATTTGCAATAATGATATGGTAGGAAAAGGGATTGGGATGTAAGGTAGAAATTCAGTGAGTTAAGGTGGAAACTTAGAGCTAGAACAAAATGATTTGTTACCTCTTGTTTGTTACCCATGCCACGTACAAGCGAGAAATGGAAGAAAGAGAGAGAGAGAGCTGTTAAACACATGGCTACAGGGATGGTGCAGGAGGGAGGGATTCAGATACCTTGATTATTGGGGCACATTCTAGGGTAGATGGGACATCGAAAAACGAAAGGTAGCCTACTCCTGAATGAAAGGGGTATCAATATAATTGGGGAGGGACAGAGTAATTTGCTGTTGCTCGTCATCAGGTTAAAACTAATTCAGCAAGTGATCGGAACCTGAGTTGTAGCTCCAGTGTGCAGGAGAGTGAGAGTTATGCAGTCAGGAATAATGTTTCAAGATCGCAGGAGTGTACCAACAGGCAGGAAGTGGTTTGAAGTGTGTCGACTTCAATGCCAGGAGCAATCAGAATATAGTGGGTGAACTTGCAGCATGGAGAGTGTGTTGCTGGAAAAGCACAACAGGTAAGGCAGCATCCAAGGAGCAGGAAAATCGATGATTCGGGCCGGAACCTTTCATCAGGAATTCCTGGTGAAGGGGTCCGACCTGAAACATCAATTATCCTGCTCCTCGGATGTTGCCTGACCTGCTGTGCTTTTCCAGCAATACACTCTGAACTCTGATCTCTAACTTCTGCAGACCTCACTGTATTCAAACTTGCAACATGGGACCTCGAAGTTGTGGTCATGTCAGAGACATGGGTAGAGCAGGGACAGGAATGGTTGTTGCAGGTTCCGGAGTTCAGGCGTTCAGTAAGTTCAGGGAGGGTGGTAAAGGAAGGGGAGGTGTGGATTTGTTGTAAAGAACAGTCTTACGGTGGCAGAAAGTCCACACCCGCCGAAGCGCAACCCACCAGACCCATTCCCCTACATTTACCCCTTCACCTAACACTACCAACAATTTAGCAATGCCAATTCACCTAACCTGCACATTCTTGGACTGTGGGAGGAAACCGGAGCACCCGGAGGAAACCCACGCAGACACGGGGCGAAAGCAAACTCCACACAGAGAGTCGCATGAGGCGGGAATTGAACGGGTCTCTAGCGCTGTGAGGCAGCAGTGCTAACTGCTGTGCCACCGTGCCACCCAATTATAGCTGGGGGAAAGGAAATTATGATGCGATTAGGCAAGACTTAGGTTGTATAGGAAAGGAAGGGAAACTGCAGGGAATGGGCACATAGGCAATGTGGAGTTTGTTCAAGGAACAGCTACTGCGTGTTCTTGATCAGTATGTACCTGTCAGGCAGGGAGGAAGTGGTCGAACGAGGGAGCTATGTTTTACTGAAGAAGTTGATTCTCTTGTCAAGGAGGCTGATGTAAAGATGAGACGTGAAGGCTCAGTTAGGGCACTGGATAGTTACAAATAGACAGGAAGGATCTAAAGAGAGAGAGCTAAAAGACCTAGGAGGGTACATTAAAAGTCTTTGGTAGATAGTATCAAGGAAAACTCTAAAGCTTTCTGTAGATGTGTCAAGAATACAAGGGTTACCAGGGTAAGGCTAGGGACATTCAAGGACAGTAGTGGGAAGTTCTGCGTGGAGACCGAAGTGTTGGACAGGTGGGGATGAATATTTTTATCAGTATTATACAGGATAAAGACAATGTTGTCGAGGAGAGTACTGTGATAGAGGCTACTGGACTATACGGGATTGAGGTTCATAAGGTGGAGTTGTTTGCAACCCTGGAAAGTGTGAAAATAGATACGTCCCCTGGGCCGGAAGGGATTTATCCTATGATTCTCTGGGAAGCCAAGGAGGGGATTTCAGAACCTTTGATTTTGATCATCATACCTTCATTGTCTGCAGGAATAGTGCCAAAAGACTAGAAGATAACAAATGTTGCCCCCTTATTCAAGAAGGGCAGTAGAGACAACCTGGGTAATTATAGACCTTTCTTCTGTTACGGGCAAAGTTTTGAAAATGTGTATGAGAGATAGGATTTATAGTAATCGAGAAAGGAATAATTAGAATAAGGATAGTAAACACAGGTTTGTGAAGGGTTGGTCGTGCCTCACAAAACTTATTAAGTTCTTTGAGATGGTAACAAAGCAGGTGGATGAGGGTAAAGCAGTTGATGTGGATTTCAGTAAAAAGCTTGATCAGGTTCCCAGGCTAGGATCTTGCAGAAAATGCGAGGCATGGTTTTTAATGGAGACTTATCCGTTTGAATCATAAATTGTTTACATGTAATAAAACAGGGTGTGGTGGTTGATGGTTACTGAAATTCAGTTACTAGTGATGTACCGCAAGGATGTGTTTTCAGTCCACTGCTGTTTGTCATTTTTATAAAAGACCTGGACGAGGGCGTAGAAGGATGGACTTTTAAATTTGCTGACTACATTATATTTGGTAGAGCTGTGGACAGTATGAAAGCATGTTACAGGTCATAGAGGGGACACAGATAAACTGCAGAGCTGGGCTGAGAGGGGGCAAATTGAGTTTAATGCAGAAGGTGGTTCACTTCAGAAGAAGTATCAGGAATACAGAGTACTGGGCCAATAGTAAGATTCTTCGTAGTGTGGATGAGCAGAGAGATTTCGGTGTTAATGTCCACAGATCCCTGAAAGTTGCCACGCAGGTTGAATAGGTTCGTGAAGAAGGCGTTTGGTGGGTTAGCTTGTGTTGGTAGCCGGATTGAGTTTTGGAACTATGAGGTCATGTTGCAGTTGTACAGAACTCTGCTGTGCCTGCACTTGAAAGATTGAAATGTACAGCTCCGGTCGCCACATTTTGGGTAGCATGTCGAATCAATAGAAAGGATGCAGAAGAAATTTAGCAGGATGTTGCCTGGTTTGGAGAGAACATCTTATTAGGAAAGACTGCGGGTTTTGAGGCTGCTTTGTTAGGGAGAATAATGTTAAGAAAAGACGTAACAGAGGCATAAAAGATGTTCAGAGGATTAAATAGGGTGACAGTGTGAGCCTTTTTAATCAGACGGCGATGGCTACAAGAAGGGATATAACTTTAAATTGTGGGTGAAAGATTTAGGAGAGATATCCGAGGTAGATTATTTTCTCAGGGAGTAATAATGGCGTGGAAGAGTCTGCCTGCAGCAGTGGTGGATACGTCAACATTAAGGGCATTTAACTGGTAATTGGAAAAAATATATGCATGGTACTGAAATAGGATAGGTTAGATGGGCTTTAGATTGGTTTCACAGATCGGCACGACTTTGAGGGCCGAAACACCTGTACTGCACTGTAAGATTCTATGTTCCATGTTCTTTGTTCAACCACATTTTTGGAGGACCATAGGCAGAGCAGCTCAGAGAGCATTGGAGTAGCAGAAAAGTCAACGATTTCGATGAGGAGCCGTCGTCGACTTTCCTGCTCCTCCAATGCTCTCTGAGCTGCTCTGCCTTCCAGCTCCACAATTTATTGACTCTGACTTTCAGCATCTGAAGTTCTTACCATCTCCAGTAACTTTAAGTTTCTTTACTAAAGGCCATGAGTGAATCGGCCTCAATAAAATATTTCCTGATGCTTTATGGCTGTCATGAGGGAAATAAAGATTCATTCCAATTTTTGTCATTCGAATTTAAGTTCTGTCATTGCCTGCATTAGAACCTGAAGCTATGTCTTTTGAGTCACTACCTGTTTCTCTGAATTACCCATCCAGAGACATTATTACTCTGATAAAGAGACCGTGTTATGAAGTAACTGTAGAAAAAAAGAATAAATTTGTGATTAAAAAAGAAAGATATCTCTGGAAGAATGGTTAGAGGAGAATTGGAGATGTAAAATGTGAAATTTACGAAGGATCGATGATGATTAATTCAGCAACAGCACTGAGGCAGAGCTGTAGACTGGGGATATGATAGAAGTGGGAGCAGGGAGGTTTGATGACCAAGACAATACAGAGACTAAAACATTCCAGGATAAAATGTAGACTTGAGGTTCTGAACAGTCTTGTTCCTTCTTAGATGTTTGTGACTCAGGATTTAAAATTCTTGGAAAGGAAGTAGAGTTTGTGACTAAAAGTGAAGTTAATGTTTTGTGTCTTTGCCCGGTGGTGGAATGCCCAATATCCATTCCCTCACCCATCTCCTCCAGTCATGTGGGGAGGACCGGGATGACACGTGTGGAGATTTTGATAAATCCATACCCCACCAGCGACCAAGGAGCAATGTTCGGTGAAGAGCAATTCTCACTTTAAACTGACTGCCAAATCCGTTTCCAACTGGTACAATTTAAAAGCCGTAGTCTTAAAGCCAATTCCCTGTTGTGATGAGCCAGTACGAATGGAATCCCCGTGGTCTTGGTGGGCAAGGGGGTGGGCTCACAACACATCGTCTCGACCACCTCACAGGAAGGACTCATGGAGCCACCCTGCTATACCTCCTCCTGTCGACACACCCGACACTGAAACTCATCTGTGATATTTACTGCTGTCCCCATTTGTCCCGACATCGTCAATAATCTGCGCTGTATATATTCAGGGCTGAAAAATGTGTTGCTGGAAAAGCGCAGCACGTCAGGCAGCATCAAAGGAGCAGGAGAATCGACGTTTCGGGCATAAGGCCTTCTGGGCTTATGCCCGAAACGTCGATTCTCCTGCTCCTTTGATGCTGCCTGACCTGCTGTGCTTTTCCAGCAACACATTTTTCAGCTCTGATCTCCAGCATCTGCAGTCCTCACTTTCTCCTATATATGTCCAGGTCCCTCTTCATCCCATCTATAAAGGTACAGGCTATTTTATGTTGTCTATCAAGCAGGCAAAGGGACGTCGTGGGGCTCAGAATGACTGGATGTCGGGAGTGTGTTTACTTCAATGCAAAATGTATACCAGGTATGACAGATGAACCAAGGGCACAGATTACTGCATGAAATATGATGTTATTGCTGTTACGGAGACATTGTTAAATAGGGACAGGACTGGCAGTTGAATATTCCAGGATATCACTGATTTAAATGGTACAAAAAGACAAACAAAAAGTATATGTGTGAATTGCGTTGCTGATTAGGAATCACATCACAGTGTTTTAGGGAAGACACTTTGGAGGGATCTTACAGTGAGGCATTATGGGTATATCTCAGGAATAAAAAGGGTGAAGTCACAATTTTGGGAGTTTTCTGTCGACCTCCCAAAAAGCCCATGGGAGATAAAGGGGCAGATATCCAGACAGATACGGGACAGGTGTGATAAAAGCAGTGGAGTTATGATAGGTGATTTCAATTTTCCTATTATTGACTGGGGTTCCCTCGGAGGTAGGGACTTGGATGGAGAGCAATTTGATAGATATGTCAAGGAGGCCTTTTTTAGACAGTACATTGAAAATCCAAACAGCGAGGAGGCAACACTAGTCATGATATTAGGGAATGAGCCAGGACAGTTGATCGATGTTTCAGTAGGAGAGCATTTTGGGCTCAGTGACCATAACTCCTTAAGATTTCGAATCGTCTTGGACAAGGACAGGCGTGGCTGCCGTGTGAGGATGCTTACATGGTCAAGTGTAAATTACACCCAATTAAATTGGAACTTGGGAATGTGGATAAGGAGCAGTCATTTGAGGGTAAAGCTGCATCTGGCATGTGGGATGTTTTTGAAGACCAGTTCATTAAAGTGCAGGGTAACAATGTCTTTGCAAAATTGAAGGATAGGAAAAGCAGGATCCAGAAACTGTGGATAATAAGGGAAATTGTAATCTTAGTCCAAAGGAAAGGAAAGGGTCGAGACAGCTACAAACTGAGGAAGCTCTTGAGGAGTATGGAGAAATTAGGAAGGAAATTAAATGTGGAATTAGGAAGACTAAAAGGGACCGTGAACTGCCTTTATCAGACAGGGTCAAAGAGAATCCTAGGGTTTTTATGCATTATTAGAAGAAAGGGCGTAGCAAGGAAAGAATAGGCCCACTCAAGGACAAAGAAGGGAACCTCTGCT
>NW_025211678.1:0-3810 GCF_004010195.1 Chiloscyllium plagiosum
CTATGTTGGTTGATGTACTTGAGTGAGTAATTTTGAATAACATGGTTTTCACCCAAAACTCCTCTGGTGCTCAAAGCAACTGATTTATACAGCTGTTTTGATGTAATAAAACACTAGAAGTGTCACAGGAGTATCAGAAAACAAGATTTAACACTCAGCTGCATAAGGAAATACTAGAATAGATAAGTCAAAACCTTGGTCAAAGAGGCTACAAAAGAAGAAAAGAGAGGGTCTAAAAGGATGGGGAGGTTTAGGGAGGAATTTCAGAGCTTAGGGCCTTGACAACTGCAAGTAGGCCATGCAAAATACAGGATTACATCAGGGGTGCTCAAGAGGCCAGAATGAGAGGAACACGGTTATCTTGAATGCTTTTGGTCTGGAGGAGATTAGAATTATCGAGAAGCAAGGTTAGAAGTATTTGAAAACGAGCATGAAAATCTTAGAATTACTTGATTGGGAATCAATCTAGATCAACAAGAACTGGGATGATAGGCTTATGATACTTTCGGAAACTTAAGTTAGAAGGAGCAAAGTATTTAATAAACATAACTTCATGGAGGGTAGAATGCGGTATGCTGGCCAGGACTGAATTGAAATTATTAAGTTTGGAAGAAACAAAGAAATGGATGAGAGTCTTGACAGCAGATAAGCTGAGGAAGGATGGAATGGGACGATGTTACACTGGTGGCAGTAGGCAGTTAACTGACATAATGTTTTGGATTATGTTGTCAAGAGGCAGCATGTAGATGAGAAACAGGACAAGATTAGATCACTTGAGAACACTGGAGGATGATGTGGGGACACAAGAGAAACTGCTACAAATAATTCTCTGACTATGATTAGATATATAAGAATGGGGCCATGTGACTACAGTCACACTCAGCTGGAAAGGCATTGGAGGATGATGGTATGATTGGCTATGTAAAAGGCTGTAGTCAGACAAGGAAGAGAAGGAGGGACAGTTTACCTTTTTGGGAGGATGTCAGTTGTACCTTTGTTAAGAGTCATTTCAGCAGGGTGGCTGAGAGTTTGTGCTAGACAGCCTTATGAACTCTGCCCTCTAGAATTATTTACACCTTTAAGTCAACTTTTTGGCTACATGAGCTTTTCAGCTGATTTTGTGTGAAATACTTTGGAACGCTGATTCTGTTAAAACTGCCATCTAAATTCAAGTCAATGTGATGCTGTTAAGTTATTGAGTGACCCAGTTCAGCTGCAAGATGATTGATTTGGAACCTTAACCCTATATTTCTCTTTCCATTGATGCTGTCTGATGTGAATGCTATTTTTATTTTAAAATTCCAGGAACTGAAGTATTTTGTTTCTTATTTTATTATGAATTGTGTGAAATGTTCAGGTTGTAAGTTTGTTCGCTGAGCTGGAAGGTTTGCTTTCAGACATTTCATCACCATACTAGGTAACATCTTCAGTGAGCTTCGGTAAAAGCTAGTGTTATGTTCTGCTTTCTATTTATGTGTCTTGGTCTCTTAAGGTGGGTGATATTATTTCCGGTTCTTTTTCTCAGAGGACAGTAGATAGGGTCCAAATCAACGTGCTTTTTAATGGAGTTCTGGTTAGAATGCCAGGCCTCTAGGAATTCCCGTGCGTCTCTGTTTAGCTTGTCCGATGATGGACCCGTTGTCCCAGTCTAAATGGTGTCCTTCTTCATCTGTATATAAGGATACTAGTGATAGTGGGTCATGTCTTTTGGTAGCTAGTTGGAGTACATGTATCCTGGTGGCTAGTTTTCTGCCTGTATGTCCAATGTAGTGTTTGTTACAGTTCTCGCATGGCATCTTGTAAATGACATTTGTTTTGCTGGTTGTTTGTACAGAGTGTTTTAGGTTCATCAGCCGCTGTTTAAGTGAGTTGGTAGGTCTGTGGGCTACCGTGATGCTAAGGGGGCGTAGTGGTCTGGAAGTAATTTCAGAGATGTCTTTGATGTATGGTAATGTGAGTTGGGTTTCTGGGCGTGTTGTATCTGCTTGTTTGGGTTTGTTGTTGAGAAATCGGTGGACTATGTTTATTGGGTACCCGTTCTTCATGAATATGCTTGTATAGGTATTTTTATTCTGCTCTTCATAGTTCCTGGGTGCTACAGTGTGTTGTGTCCCATTGAAATAATGTCATGATGCAGCTTTGTGGGTGTTAGGATGATTGCTTCTGTAGTTAAGTATTTGGTCTGTGTGTGTTGCTTTCCTGTAGACACTGGTTTGATGTTCTTCATTGATTGTTCATTCTACTGTGACGTCTAGGAATGGGAGTCTGTTGTCTTCGCCTCTTTTGTGAATTTTATGCCAGGAAGGATGTTGTTGATGATGTAAGTTTCCACTAATTTGCTCTGTTTTGTGATGACAAAGGTATCATCCTCGTAGTGGATCCAAAGTTTGAGTTGGATAGTTGGGAGGGCTGTTTGTGCAAGTCTCTGCATTACGACTTCTGCTAAGAACCCTGACCTTGGTGATCCCATGGGTGTTCCTTTGATTTGTTTGTAGGTCTTGTTATTGAATGCGAAGTGGGCAGTGAGGCACAGGTCTACTAGCTTGAGGATGTTGTCTTTGCTGATAAAGTTGGTGCTGTCTGCTGTTTGTGTTCTTGGTTCCTCTAGTAATGCAGACAGTGTTTCTTTGGCCAGGTTGATGTTAATTGCCGTGAATAGGGCTGTTACGACAAAGGTGACCATTATTTTGTCCTCCTCTATCTTGGTATCTTTGATGGTGTTCAGGAATTCTTGGGTGGAGTGAATTGAGTGGCATGAGTCTTCTACTAGGTATTTCAGTTTTTGTGGAGTTCCTTGGCTTGTCGGTATTCCAGGTAGTGAGACTATGGGTCTGACTGTGGGTGAAATGTTTATTGTGTGAAACCCAATGAAGACTTTTCAGATTATATTCTAAAACCTTTTAAATACATAAAAAGGAATTTTCTTGATAAATCAAAGTAAGTCAGGCAAACCCAAAAAAAAAAGAAAAGGTTTTCACTCTTGATTACATCAATAGTTCCCATTAGAGAGTAGAAAGGGAATTTTAACTCCTGGGCAAGAAGTTAACAAAATCCTTCACCTCACCAAGCACCTATTCCCAATTTGAGAAAATCTATGGGATGATACTTACTACCTGACTAAGGCTTAATTTGCACCCTGCCTGCCTAAATGGAAACAATTCTGGCTGATTAGCAGCAGGTTAAGATCAGTAGATTCTAAACAGTTTTGTTAGGGTCTTGTAGAAATAAATACAATTACTTCATTTGAACTCTCAAACTATCCAGACTCCACCAGGCAGACGTGTTAAAATTGACCTTTGGATCTGTGAATATGATGAAGTACATGCAGGCTCATGTCCCTATGACATCCCCATAGTAGTATACATTTGTTAAATAATTAGGCATCATTCTCCACTGCACTCCTCTTCCAGTTAAGGCACACTGCTAGAAGCATACACTCAGCCCTTAAACCTTGCCAATTTGGTCTGCTTGGTCAAGGGTGGGGGGAAGGGAATGGTGGTGTGCTGCTAGAGGGATTAAGAAACACATTTCAAATGTTACTGTCTTTTTAATCATTGTCAAAGGCCTTGCTGAAATGATATTGTCATTATGAAAAATGTCTGGCAATTTTTTTTGCAAGAGTTGTTGAAGAAAAAGACATCATTGGAGAGTTTGCAGATGTCAGGAATACCAGTGATAGCCTTCAGAAGTTATTGGATAATTGGTAGGAGAGAACGTGACAGTGAAAAGATAGATGAAGCATAGTAGAAAAATACAGATGTGAAAGAGAATGTGTGTGGGTGTGTGAGAGAGAGAGAGAGTGTGAGAGAG
>NW_025211678.1:13779-24298 GCF_004010195.1 Chiloscyllium plagiosum
GCTTGACACTGTCCACTTGTTCCACCTCTGTGCTGTTAGTGTGTGGGGGGCATGAGTAACATCCCGCCGAAAGTCAATAATGAGTTCCTTGGTTTTGCCGGCGTTAAGAACGAGGTTGTTCTCAGTGCACCATTTTTCCAGGTTTTCCACCTCCCGTCTGTAGTCTGTTTCGTCACCATCTGAGATTCAACCGGCTATGGTGATGTCACCGACGGACTTGTAAATGGTATTAGTCTGGGTATACGCAGTAGGGGGCTGAGTACGCACCCCTGAGGGGCTCCAGTGTTGAGTGTTAATGAGGATGGAATATTGTCCCCAGTCTTCACTGATTGTGGCCTGTGGATCAGGAAACTGAGGATCCAGTTGCAGAGAGTGGGGCTTAGTCCAAGATCACTGAGTTTAGTAATCAGTCTCGAGGGGACAATAGTGTTGAAGGCTGAACTGTCGTCAATGAGCAGGATTCTTACATAGCTGTTCTTGGTGTCAAGGTGTTCTAGGGAGGAGGGAAGGGCAAGTGATATGGCATCTGATGTGGATCTGTTGGTCCAGTAGGTAAATCCCACCTCATCACCTCAACCCACGCTTTGTGCTGTTCAGGCATTACCTCCCCCCTCTTAAACTCAGCTATTAAAGGTAAGGGTCCCATATTGCTTTCCCAACCACTTTACCCACCTGTCCTTAAGCGGCCTGCCAGGGAACACTCTAACTGGTGGAACCGGACCGTCTGCCAATGCTAAGGGCTGCCCGTCCCCTTTGCCAGGCAGGGCCCGTAAACTTGGGGTTGCCCCCCCCTCTCTGTGGTGCAGGGGCGAAGGTAACATTGCATTGGTGGCAGCATCCAAGCAGCGACTGGCTGTTTGCCCAGGAGTCCCTTTCATCGGGGAGAGGAATCTCTTTTTCCGCAAACCGGGAACAACGCTTCGGTACACGGTCTTTCCAGCCTCGTCAGAGAGAGGGGCAGATTGTCAGTTTATTAACTTGCTGAAGGCTGGCAGTTGTCCACTCGGTCAGCAGCAATTACAGTCTACTGTTCCTTCAAGCGAGCCTGTGCCTCAGGCCACGTGCCACTGTGTTCCTCGGTTACTCAGACCAGAGCCAACAAGCACACCAACTGTTGAGCAAACTTCGGGACTCGTAGAAGAGAACAGATAGTCACAGCCAGTGCACGGCCAAAGAAGGGTCAAGGGAGATCACACTCAGCTATTGGAGCTGGGTCACAGAGAAAGGCCCTTCAGCCCATCAGGTCCCTGCCAGCCGGACGGAGAGCTACAGGACGATGAGCAGATGCAGTGTGGGTAAGCTGCAGCGTGCTGGACTTTGCTGGGATGGATGGTCCCTGAAGAGATGAGAAGAAAAATCTGAGAGATTAGATTCCCTGCAGCGTGGAAACAGGCCCTTCGGCCCAACCAATCCACACCGACCCTCTGAAGAGTAACCCACCCAGACCCATTCCCCTCCACCTCACACTATGAGGCAATTTGGCATGGTCAATTCACCCTGACCTGCACATCTTTGGAAACCGGAGCACCCGGAGGAAACCCACACAGACACGGGGAGAACATGCAAACTCCACACAGACAGTCGCCTGAGGCGGGAATTGAACCGAGGCAGCAGTGCTAACCACTGTGCCACCCATCTCTGGGACACCTGCACCAACCAACCCCACCGCCCCGTGGCTGAACACTTCAACCCCCACACCCACTCTGCTGAGGACATGCAGGTCCTGGGCCTCCTCCATCACCAAACCCTAACCACCCGACGCCTGGAGGAAGGACGCCTCATCTTCTGCCTCAGGACCCTGCAATCACAAAGGATCAATGTGGATATCACCAGTTTCCTCATTTCCCCTCCCCCCACCTTATCCCAGTCATAGAGATGTACAGCACGGAAACAGACCCTTCGGTCCAACCCGTCCCTGCCGACCAGATATCCCAACCCAATCTAGTCCCACCTGCCAGCACCCGGCCCATATCCCCCCAAACCCTTCCTATTCATATACCCATCCAACTGCCTCTTAAATGTTGCAATTGTACCAGCCTCCACCACATCCTCTGGTAGCTCATTCCATACCCAAGCCTCCAACTCGGCACTGCCTTCCTGACCTGTCTATCGTCTTACCTATCTATCCGCCCCACCCTCCTCTCTGACCAATCACCTCCATCATTGCATTCCCAGCTACTTTCCCCCTCCCCCTTCCCATTTATCTCTCAGCCCATCCAACCCACAAGCCTCATTCCTTGAAGAAGGGCTTATACCCGACACATCTATTCTCCTGCTCCTCGGATGCTGCCTGACCTGCTGTGCTTTTCCAGCACCACACTCTTGACTCTAATCTCCAGCATCTGCTGTTCCCCACTGTCTCCGCAGGCACATATTGGTAAAAATATGGGTGTGCCCACATTGGCTAATGATATATAGAGTCCCTACAGTGAGGAAGCAGGCCATTCAGCCCATCAAGTCCACACTGGCCCTCTGAAGAGCATCCCACCCAGACTCCCCCCTAACTTATCCCATGGCCAATCCACTGTAACCTGCAAATCCCCGGGCACTATGGGTAATTTAGGGTGGTTTGGCCTTGCTAAATTACCCATAGTGCCCAGGGATGTGCAGGTCAGGGTGGATTGGCCATGTTAAGTTACCCATAGTGCCCAGGGATGTGCAGGTTAGGGTTGATTGGCCTTGCTAAATTACCCATAGTGCCCAGGGATGTGCCGGTCGGTGTGGATTGGCCGTGCTAACTTACCCACAGTGCCCAGGGATGTGCAGTTCAGAGTGGATTGGCCGTGCTATATTATCCATAGTGCCCAGGGATGTGCAGGTTAGTGTGGATTGGCCATATTAAATTACCCATAGTGCCCAGGGATGTGCAGGTTAGGATGGATTGGCCATGCTAAATTACCCATAGTGCCCAGGGATGTGCCGGTCGGGGTGGATTGGCCATGCTAAATTACCGACAGTGCCCAGGGATGTGCAGGTCAGGGTGGATTGGCCATGCAAAATTACCCACAGCGCCCAGGGATGTGCAGGTTAGGGTTGATTGGCCATGCTAAATTACCCATAGTGCCCAGGGATGTGCAGGTTAGGGTGGATTGTCCATGCTAAATTACCCATTGTGCCCAGGGATGTCCAGGTTAGGGTAGATTGGCCATGCTAAATTACCCATAGTGCCGAGGAATGTGCAGGTTAGGGTGGATTGGCCATGCTAAATTAACCATAGTGCCCAGGGATGTGCAGGTTAGGGTGGATTGGCCATGCTAAATTACCCATAGTGCCCAGGAATGTGCAGGATATGGTGGATTGGTCATGCTAAATTACCCATAGTGCCGAGGGATGTGCAGGTTAGGGTGGATTGGCCATGCTAAATTACCCATAGTGCCCAGGGATGTGCAGGTTAGTGTGGATTAGCCATGATAAATTACCCATGGTGCCCAGGGATGTGCAGGTTAGGGTGGATTGTCCATGCTAAATTACCCATAGTGCCCAGGGATGTGTAGGTGTGGTGCATTAATTAGTCAGGGGAAAATGTAGATTAATAGGGGTAGGTGAATGGGTGTGGACCTGGGCTGAATGGCCTGTTTCCACACTGTAGGGAATCGCTGAAAGTCCAGTCAGCAGATTAGGTGCAGCATACAAGCTGAATTTAACCAGCCAAATGAAATCCCCCCCACACGCAGCGCACAGTGGGACATCAGAGCATAGTCCATTCCTGAAAGTAAAAGCCAATTTGCAGTGACTGTCCCTTTGAAAGGGAATGCTCCAGACACCATTGGAAACCAACAGTGCAATGAAATATTTTGAACGGCCCGGGAGCTCTGATTGAACAGGGACGAGGGCTTCCTGCACAACGCAGCAGCAGCTTGGCATGAGTTCGCGGGAAACATGAATTAACTTCCAACTGCCGACTTACCAGCGAATGGTTGAACTGTTGGGAACAGGTACGTTTCTCAAAGGTGCAAAGCCCGCCAGAGGTGACCAGCAAGAACACGTTTTCACCGAGAGAGATGGGACCCTGTAGAAACCCTTGCCACAGAAAGTGGTTGACGCCCAAGCACTGAATGCTTTCAAGCAGTTTGAGATTGAGTCGTATAGCTCGGTAACAAACCCTTCGGACCTACCACTCCACGCTGACCATAAATAAACTACTCCAACCTGCCTGCTCCTGGTCCGTGTCTCTCCAAACATTCCTTATTCATGTACTTATCCAAATGGCTTTTAAACATTCTAACTGTACCTGCATCTACCATTCACGCCACACATGAACCACCCCTCTGTGTAAAACAAGTTGCCCTTCGTGCCTTTTTTAAACCTTTCTCCTCTCACCGAAAAATATGTCCCCCTTCTGTTGAAATCCCCAACTCTACGGAAAATGCACCTGCTATTCACCTTACCTGTACCCCTCGTGAGTTTATAAACCACTACCCCTCAACTTCCTACATTTCAGTCAAAAACGTTCCAGCCTCTCCTTCGAATTCCAACCTTTCCTTCCCAGCAACGTCCCGGGAAAACTTCCGAACCCACTCCAGTTTAACAATATCCTTCCTGCAACAGGGTAACCAGAACTGGACCCAGTACTCCAGAAGAGGTCTCACCACTGTCCCGTACAGCCTGGGGTGACACTGTGTCTGTGGAGTTTGCACATTCTCCCTGTGTCTGTGTGGGTTTCCTCCGGGTGCTCCAGGTTTCCTCCCACAGTCTAAAGAAGTGCAGGTTATGGTGGATTGGCCATGCTCAATTCCCCATAATGCCCAGGGATGTGCAGGTCAGGGTGTTTTGGCCATGCTAAATTCCCCATAGTGCCCAGGAATGTGCAGGATATGGTGGATTGGCCATGCTAAATTACCCATAGTGCCCAGGGATGTGCAGGTTAGGGTGGATTGGCCATGCTAAATTACCCATAGTGCCCAGGGATGGGCAGGTCAGGGTGGATTGGCTTTGTTAAATTACCCATAGTGCCCAGGGATGTGCAGATTAGGGTGGATTGGCCATTGCTAAATTACCCATAGTGCCCAGGAATGTGCAGGTCAGGGTGGATTGGCCATGCTAAATTACCCATGGTGCCCAGGGATGTGCAGGTTAGGGTGGATTAGCCATGCTAAATTACCCATAGTGCACAGGGATGTGTAGGTGTGGTGCATTAATTAGTCAGGGGAAAATGTAGATTAATAGGGGTAGGTGAATGGGTGTGGACTTGGGCTGAATGGCCTGTTTCCGCACTGTAGGGAATCGCTGAAAGTCCAGTCAGCAGATTAGGTGCAGCATACAAGCTGAATTTAACCAGCCAAATGAAATCCCCCCCACACGCAGCGCACAGTGGGACATCAGAGCATAGTCCATTCCTGAAAGTAAAAGCCAATTTGCAGTGACTGTCCCTTTGAAAGGGAATGCTCCAGACACCATTGGAAACCAACAGTGCAATGAAATATTTTGAACGGCCCGGGAGCTCTGATTGAACAGGGACGAGGGCTTCCTGCACAACGCAGCAGCAGCTTGGCATGAGTTCGCGGGAAACAAGAATTAACTTCCAACTGCCAACTTACCAGCGAATGGTTGAACTGTTGGGAACAGGTACGTTTCTCAAAGGTGCGAAACCCGCCAGAGGTGACCAGCAAGAACACGTTTTCACCGAGAGAGATGGGACCCTGTAGAATCCCTTGCCACAGAAAGTGGTTGACGCCCAAGCACTGAATGCTTTCAAGCAGTTTGAGATTGAGTCGTATAGCTCGGTAACAAACCCTTCGGACCTACCACTCCACGCTGACCATAAATAAACTACTCCAACCTGCCTGCTCCTGGTCCGTGTCTCTCCAAACATTCCTTATTCATGTACTTATCCAAATGGCTTTTAAACATTCTAACTGTACCTGCATCTACCATTCACGCCACACATGAACCACCCCTCTGTGTAAAACAAGTTGCCCTTCGTGCCTTTTTTAAACCTTTCTCCTCTCACCGAAAAATATGTCCCCCTTCTGTTGAAATCCCCAACTCTACGGAAAATGCACCTGCTATTCACCTTACCTGTACCCCTCGTGAGTTTATAAACCACTACCCCTCAACTTCCTACATTTCAGTCAAAAACGTTCCAGCCTCTCCTTCGAATTTCAACCCTTCCTTCCCAGCAACGTCCTGGGAAAACTTCCGAACCCTCTCCAGTTTAACAATATCCTTCCTGCAACAGGGTAACCAGAACTGGACCCAGTACTCCAGAAGAGGTCTCACCACTGTCCCGTACAGCCTGGGGTGACTCTGTGTCTGTGGAGTTTGCACATTCTCCCTGTGTCTGTGTGGGTTTCCTCCGGGTGCTCCTGGTTTCCTCCCACAGTCCAAAGAAGTGCAGGTTATGGTGGATTGGCCATGCTCAATTCAACATTAATGCCCAGGGATGTGCAGGTCAGGGTGGTTTGGCCATGCTAAATTACCCATAGTGCCCTGGGATGTGCAGGTTAGGGTGGATTGGCCATGCTAAATTCCCCATAGTGCCCAGGGATGTGTGGGATATGGTGGATTGGCCATGCTAAATTACCCATAGTGCCCAGGGATGTGCAGGTCAGGGTGGATTGGCCACATAGTGCCCAGGGATGTGCAGGTCAGGGTGGATTGGCCATGTTAAATTACGCATAGTGCCCAGGGATGTGCAGGTTAGGGTGGATTGGCCTTGCTAAATTACCCATAGTGCCCAGGGATGTGCAGATCAGGGTGGATTGGCCATGCTAAATTACCCATAGTGCACAGGAATGTGCAGGATATGGTAGATTGGCCATGTTAAGTTACCCATAGTGCCCAGGGATGTGCAGGATATGGTGGATTGGCCATGCTAAATTACCCATAGTGCCCAGGGATGTGGAGGTCAGGGTGGATTGGCCATGTTAAGTTACCCATAGTGCCCAGGGATGTGCAGGTTAGGGTTGATTGACCATGTTAAATTAACCATAGCGCCCAGGGATGTGCCGGTCGGGGTGGATTAGCCATGCTAAATTACCCACAATGCCCAGGGATGTGCAGGTAACGGTGGATTGGCCATGCTAAATTACCCACAGCGCCCAGGGATGTGCAGGTCAGGGTGGATTGGCTCAACCACAGTGCCCAGGGATGTGCAGGTCAGGGTGGATTGGCCGTGCTTAATTACCCACAGTGCCGAGGGATGTGCAGGTCAGGATGGATTGGTCATGCTAACTTACCCACAGTGCCCAGGGATGTGCAGTTCAGGATGGATTGGCCATGCTAAATTACCCATAGTGCCCAGGGATGTGCAGGTTAGTGTGGATTAGCCGTGCTAAATTACCCATAGTGCCCAGGGATGTGCAGGTCAGGGTGGATAGGCCATGTTAAGTTACCCTTAGTGCCCAGGGATGTGCAGGTTAGGGTTGATTGGCCTTGCTAAATTCCCCATAGTGCCCAGGGATGTGCAGGTCAGGGTGGATTGGCCATTTTAACTTACCCATAGTGCCCAGGGATGTGCAGGTTAGGATGGAATGGCCATGCTAAATTACCCATAGTGCCCAGGGATGTGCCGGTCGGGGTGGATTGGCCGTGCTAACTTACCCACAGTGCCCAGGGATGTGCAGTTCAGGGTGGATTGGCCGTGCTAAATTACCCATAGTGCCCAGGGTCTGCAGGTCAGGGTGGATAGGCCGTGCTAAATTACCCACAGTGCCCAGGGATGTACAGGTCAGGGTGGATTGGCCGGGCTAAATTACCCATAGTGCCCAGGGATATGCAGGTTAGGGTGAATTGGCCATGCTAAATTACCCACAGTGCCCAGGGATGTGCCGCTCGGGGTGGATTGGCCGTGCTAAATTACCCATAGTGCCAAGGAATGTGCAGGTTAGGGTGGATAGGCCATGCTAAATTACCCACAGTGCCGAGGAATGTGCAGGTTAGGGTGGATAGGCCATGCTAAATTACCCACAGTGCCGAGGGATGTGCAGTTTAGGGTGGACTGGCCATGCTAAATTATCCACAATGTTAAGGGATGTGCAGGTTAGGGTGGATTGTCCATGCTAAATTACCCATTGTGCCCAGGGATATGCAGGTTAGGGTGGATTGGCCATGTTAAATTAACCATAGTGCCCGGGATGTGCAGGTTAGGGTGGATTGGCCATGTTAAATTACCCATAGTGCCCAGGGATATGCAGGTTAGGGTGGATTGGCCATGGTAAATTACCGAGAGTGTTAGATGCATTCGTCAGGGGTAAATAGAAGGTAGGGGAATGGTTACTCTTCGGAGGGTCGGTGTGGACATGTTGGGCCGAAGGGCCTGTTTCCCACACTGTCGGGAATCTTATCTAATCAAACATAATGTCCTAATTCCTATTCTCAGCAATAATGGCAAGTGTGCTAAACACCTTCTTAACCATCCTGTCTGTAATGTGATGCCAATTTCAAAGAATTATAGGATACCAAACTGCACAGCCCAGCAATTGGCCCTTTGGATGTGCCGAATATGACACCACATTAAACTAATCACTTGCGCCTGCCCTTGGTCCATATCCCTCCATTCCTTGCAAATTCATGTGCCTTATCTAAAAGTCCCTTAAATGCCCCTGTCATATCTGCTCCCACCTTCAGCTCTGGCAGCATGTTCCAGACCCATGCCACTCGGTGTTAAAAAAAAAACCTGCCCCTGACATCTCCTTTGGACATCCCCTCCACCTCATCTTAAACGCTTGGCCCCTAGTATTAAACATTTCAACTCTTGAGGGGGAAAAATTCTGATGTCAACCCTATCTGTGCATCTCATAATTTCATAGACCTCTATCAAGTCTGCCCTCAGCCTACGCCACTCTGGAGAAGACAGTCTTGAGTTTTTCCAGCCTCTCCTTATCGCTCATACCCTCGAATCCAGGCACCATCCTCTTCTGCACCCTTTCCAAAACCTGCACAACCTTCCTGTGATGTGGTGACCGGAACTGAACTTAACTGTGGCTCAAAGTTCTTATAAAGCTGCAACATGACATCCTGAATCTTCAATTCCCCGACCAGTAAAGGCAAGCAAGCCATACACCTTCTTTACCACCCTATCCCCTGGAGTGGTGACTTTCAGAGAGCTGTGGACTTGGACCCCAAGATCCCTCTGCACATCACTGCTGTTCAGGATCCTTATGTAAACTGAATTACCTCAAGTATGTACCTGAACCCCTAGTCTCTCTCTGTTTGACAACACTACCCAGGGTCGTGCTTTTAGTTGTTTATGTTCTGCCCTTGGCTGTTTTACCAAAGTGCAGCACCTCGCATTTAACATCGAACATTCCAGCGCAGTACAGGCCCTTCGGCCCTCGATGTTGCACTGACCCGTGAAGCCAATCCGAAGCCCATCTAACCGACACTATTCCATTCTCATCCATGTGCCTATCCCTTAAAGTTGGCGAGTCTACGACTGAGTCCGAATTATATCCAAATTAAACTCCATCTGCCAATCTTCAGCCCACGGACCCAATCGATCAAGATCTCTTTGTAATCTCAGGTGATCTTCTTCAGGCTAAGGGGATCGAAGAAATTAGGGGACCGAAGTGATTGGGGGACCGAAGAGATTGGGGGACCGAAGAGATTGGGGGACCGAAGAGATTGGGGGACCGAAGTGATTGGGGGACAGAAGTGATTGGGGGACAGAAGTGATTGGGGGACCAAAGAGGGAATGAGGGGGTAGCTGAGTTGGATGATCAGCCATGATTGCACTGAATGATGGAACCGGCTTGAAGGACCGAATGGCCTACCCTGTTCCTATTTTCGACGTTATGCGAGTGTTGTCCCCTCACTTGGACATGGGAGGGTGGGTCAGCAAATGGAGTGGGCCAAACCATATTCAGGGTTAGAGTCTGAAGAGTTAACACTGAGTGGTTGCCGCCCGTTAAGGTCCATAAGATATAGGAGCAGAATGAGGTCATTCGGCCCATCGAATCTGCTGCTCCATGGCTGATATGCTCCTCACCCCCATTTTCCTACCTTCTCTCTGTAACCCTTCAACCCATCACCAATTCAAAATCTAACTCCTTCCTTAACTTTACTCACTGTCCCAGCACCCCACAGATTCGCAACTCTTTGGGAGAAGCAGTTTCTCCTCAACCTCTGTTTTCAATTTGCTCCCCCTTATCCTGATCTCTCGCCCTTGAATTCCTCACAACAGGAAGCTTCCGGTCCACCTCTACACCTTTGATCAGCTGGAACACGTCAATTTGATCTGCCCTCGTCCTTCGAAATTCCAGAGAGTATCAGCCTAAATGTTTCAACCTCTCTCCTCATATGACAAACCCCCTCATCTCTGGGAGCAATCGAGTGAATTTCCTGGGAACTGCCTCCAATGCCACTATATCTTTCCTCAAGTAAGGGGATCAAAACTGCGCACGATACTCCAGATGCGGTCTCACCAATGTCTTGTAAAGTTGCAACAATCCTTCCTTACCTGTATATTCCTTACCTTGTGCCAGGCTGGCACGGTGGCTCAGTGGTTAGCACGGATGCCTCACAGCACCAGGGTCGGGTGACCGTTTGTGTGGAGTTTGCACGTTCTCCCCATGACTGC